>NW_008246101.1:121933-145616 GCF_000281045.1 Saprolegnia diclina VS20 | reverse complement strand
CGGTAGTCGAGGAACTCGCCCGTGGGGGTACCAAATGACGCAAAGGTCACGTCACCCATGACGTGGTCCGCTGGGCAGCGCAGACGCAGCAACGAGCCTTCGGACGCGCTGCCGCCAATGACGTTCTCATCAACGCACTGCAAGGCGACGTCTAACTGCTTGTACGTCCCAAAGCACGGATCGCCAAAGACCCTAATCACGCGTCACCTCAGCAAACGAACACTGCATCGTAAAAACATACGCGCTGTCGACGGCGACGTCGCACGCCTTGTTGCCGATACACGCCGACTGGACGACGGCCACGGACGTCGCTGCGTCGCACCAGCCGACCGCGTAGTTGGGGAGGCCCCCCGTCGGCGTGCCGTAGGACGCAAACAGAACTTTGCCAACGACTTCGCCGGTCGGGCACACGAACGAGAGCGAGTCGCCTTCGCTGGCCGAGCCGCCGATGATGCTGCCCAACGCCTGCGCGCGGCCGCGCTGCGCCTTGAGGAGCAGCAACGGCAACGTGAGCGAGAGTTGGCGACCGTACGGGAAGACTTTCATATTTGCGCGAGGCAAATTCGGATATGAGTTCTAGCTTGGACGCTGCAGAAAGGCCGAAACTCCCACATCAATCAACTGCTGCGACGACGAGAATAGCGCCAACCAACTCGGTGGGCTATGAAAAGACGGCACGGGGGGTTTTCGTCTGCCTCAGTTTAGTCTCAAATAGTGGTTTTACCTCGTTCAAATGTATTGCGATCGGCATGCACGTCGCCTTTCTTCAAGTGTTGCCCGTTTCGCCTCCGAAGGCGAGCAAAGGTTTACTGCCTTGGGCGGCAAAGGAGACATCCTTTTCGGTGTCCTCACGACTCCCTCTCGTCGTGTACCCTGTCATCCGAGAGCTTGTTTCGCGTCGTTTTTTCGGCGGCGCGTTTTCTTGTCAAGCGCAGACGCAGATACACTGTACGAGCGCCGAGTGGCGTGATCGGTGCACGTGCTGTCCAGTCGGGTGCGAATCCCGATCCTGCTCTTGGAGCCTCTGCGAACAAGAGCGAGCAACTGAGCGTGCAGCCGACACCCATGTCACTTCTCCACCAGCGGTCGCCATCGCGTTCATACCTGTTCTTCACACCATACCAATGCAGTGGCCAAGAGACGCCGAGCAACATCTGATTTGGTACCTGGATGATCATCTTAGGTGCGCGTAGCGACAGTGCTAGAAAGGGCAAGAGAGCTCAACGCGGTGCAACGCGCTGGACAAGGCGCCATCCGCGTGCAGGTTTCTTGATGACGACGACAAACCACGTTTGTGATAGATAGATTGAAGTTACAGCGAGCATTACGTCAGCACATTTCGGCGATCGTGTGGAGGTCCCTCAAAAACGAGTCGTCGACCACCGAGTGTAAAAAGTCTGCCGTCGCGCTCACGTCCAAGTCAAGCAGAAGCTCCGCCTTGACGCTCACAGTGTCCGAGTCGTCGCCGCTCGACACCGAGATGGGCGACGAACACGACGACGACGGCTTGGCCCCGTGGCTTCGGCACACGCCCCGTCCGCGCGCGTAGTGGGCACACCCGTCCACGGTGCAGAGGCGACCGCCACCGTGGCGCACGCATCGGCGGTGGGCGTGGGCTTGCTTGGGACAGCCTTCGATCGAGCAGAGCCGCTTGCCGCTGGCGCCGCCGTGGGTGACGCAGTACGGTCCGCCGTGAGCCGCTGTCGAGCACATCGGGTGGGCGCACTTGCGCTTCCCGCCGTGCCGGACGCAGAGGTCCCGCGCGTACGCTTGGTTGCTGCAGTTGAGCACGCTGCACCGCTTTCGGCGCTTGTGAAAGGAGCATTTGGTCGAGCCGTACACGGCCTCTTTGGTGCACTCGTTGAAGATGCACGCCACGGTAGCGCCACGCTTGAGGAGCGTTGCGGTGTGAAGGTCCAGCATGCGTTTTGCCGTCGTTCTTGGGCTTGGTCGTTGCGGGCAAATTGAAAAATGATGGCTTGCGTTATCCTCTCTGGCGGTTCAGACTACTAAACGTTGGACCGTGCTGGGTCAAAAGATGTGTCCGAGACGGCCTTCGTCTGCAGCACACACGGTCGATATTCCACCCAGTTGGCAATCACGTGGGTGGCCTGTCTACACACGAGTGTGTGTGTGAAATACGTGGAAAATAAAAAAGTGGGCTGCACGCTGCGACACACGTCGGCGTTGGACGTTTGCATGCCTCCGACATTAAGTGCGCTCGTATCGGAGGTGCTGGTCTCGGGTGTTGATCGCGACTATGGCGTCGAGACGACCCCAAACGAATCGACACCGTGCGTGGACACGGTGTAACACCGTGCAAAGCGTTTTTCACACGTGTGTTTTGACGAGCGTACACCGGTGCATCGAAGATTGAGACGAAGCAGATTGGGATGTCGATACAAGTTGATGGCGTTCTTTTTTTGAGCGCCTGTCGGTGACCAGACGACAACCATTGAAGCACATCGTGCACACGCTGCATGTACACTGCATACAAGATGGAAATCTTATTGCGTCGGGTCCCTACTTAGCCTCCACCACCGACGGCGTCGTGTACCGTCGATCAAGCGCACTCACGTCACGCTGTGATGATGGTTGGGCCTCTTTATCGCATGCAGCGTCAACAGCCACGACCCGTCGTCATGGGCAACGTTGCCGTCCGCTGATGATGGAAAACGCTAGAATTGCATCGTCTGGTCCCGACATGTGGTTCGATTTGCACCGTTCGTCCACCTTTGCGCCCGCCATTACGCCACACTCGACTGGTGTCGAGTTCGTCCTTGTCGTCGTCAGCTGCGCCCGACAAGCAAGCAGCCGGGACGACAGCAGGGCTGAGTCATTGGATTCCAACGTGCCAGGTGGAGCGAGCACACGTCACTTGGTGGTTCTTGAACGATCCAAGCGCCTCGGTCTCGTGATGCTGCACCAACCCATTTGACGGGACTGTAGGAAGGGACAGGCATTTGAAATATGCACTCGGTGTCTCTTCGACGCTACTACCGTGCATGGATAGTAGTTTGAGCATTTACCCAAAAGCAGCCTGATAAAAGGGCCTTTTAGAATGGTCTTCGCCTTCCAGAGCTTGCAAAGCGCGGTCCGTGGACGATGTAAACGGTGCTGCTACGAACCTCTGACCCATCCCCGGCTTCGAACCACGACCTGCACTCATCCAAGTGGTGCCTGTACGAGTGGTCGCAAAGTGGCGACTCGCTGCAACGTGCACTGCTTAGCAAGGTCCTTGGATTCGGCCCATCGTCTGTGTGGACAAACTGTGTGGACGTGTCGATGGGTCGCAGCGACAACATCTGTTGTCGCCACAGCTCCTCTCAAGACCGCAAGCGAACGCCAGCGAATTTGGCACGTACATTGCCATCGGTAGCGTAAGCCTTGTCGGAATGACTGACTGGTGGCTTTTCGCCGAATGCACGTGCGATCCAGTCGACCAGCTTGCAACTACTAGCCACTATGGGCGTGAAATGGTTGGAACACAGCTTCTACCCTGGCGCCACAAATCATCACGCAGGTGCACGGAATATTAAAAGATCATCCTTGCATGATCAGAGCAAAGTAGTACACACCTCTTTTCCTTACCACGAAGATGTGGCATCGCAAGCACTGTGTCAGAGGCCCGTCAGCACCCGTGCTACACACTGTCAGAACGCGTAAGCGGCCTCAGCAGCAGGCGACATCGTGTTCTTCTGCATGGCCACCCAAACGTCGAGGATGCTCGGAAGGATGCAATTAGTCACTACGAGCTACTGGTTGGTACGTACGCTCCGCGTGCATACCTCGAGACCCTCGGCCCAAGGTACGTTTAGTTGCTTAGTCTTAATTTTTACAGCTTCCTCTCATGCTGGGTTGAAACATCCTTCAAATGCTGGAAAACACACTGTATTTTTTCGTGGCGAAAACACTGTTTTGCCACGACGTTCCATGAAGGATCCACTCCGGCTGCGCGAAGAGACCGATGCACGGTCGCGCAAGGTCCAGTGGAACGCGTCGACAAAGCTGACGACAACGGCGCGGCCAGCACCAACGAGTCCGCGTCGCGACCCGCCAGCTGCCTCTGCGCCCGTGCACGACGCCGTGGATGATGACGGCGCCCGGCGTCTCATCGAGCGGGCGTTCGAGAACGTATGGGCTCGCGACGTCGCCGGCCACGCATCGTCGTCGCCAACGAAGCCAAAACTGGACGTCGTGGATGCGCCGCTATCGAGCGTAGTGGACCGCCGCCTGTCGGTCGACGCTGGTCCGCCACAACGAACGACCGAGCTGCTCCAGCTGGAACTCGAGCGCACGCAGCGCAAGATCGCCATCCAAGCCTTTCGCGCTCACGTCGAAGCGCAGATGTGCCGGCTTCAGGGGATGCTGGATGACGTCGCGTCCCGAGAAGCACGCATGGATGCAGCGTTCGATGCGGTCGCTGCATCGCTCAACCGTAGCTGTCGTAACTAAACACCTTATGTATTGACCCTTAACCAGCGAATGCCTCGAAGGCCATTGCCGGCGGCGACGTTGGTCTCGAGGCCGTTGATGATGTACCCGTTCCCGCCGTTGGCCTCGCCCTTGTTGTGCAGTACGATGGTCGGTGCTTTGTTCGGGTCATAGTCGGGCTGGAGCAAGAGCGAAGACGACTCATCTCGGTGGCCATGACTCGTATATGACCGCGGCGGCGCTTGATTGCCCAGCCGGTCGGCGTCGAAGCGGCTACGTTGGCGTGATGCCATGCAACACAAGGCGGGCATCGCGTACCGAAGTTCGCAGAGTGGCACGGCCTCCTCGATCTTGCTGTCTTCGTCATATTGTACGTCGCACGTCTCGTCATCATCGCTCACAGCGACGACGACGCCGGGGAACCAGAGACCGTCAATGTCCCGCTCGACCTTGACCCCGACCTCGAACGTCATGGTCGGGTGCTTCATGCTCGTGCCACGTTGAAACCGCTGTGCCCGGAATTTCAGCCACTCACAGCCCGTCTCCCAGCTTTGTGCACCATCCCATTGGTCATAAAGAAATTATTTTCGACCAATCTTAGTGCGTTTATATCTTATTCCCCAAATAACCACACTTGGCCTTCCACACTGCCATCACCTTGTACAGGAGTGTGCTGTGCCAAGGGAAGACGCACTGTACCTCGTGTATTGAGGACTGGCGCGCAGAAATGGCTTGTCATTATCTGCTCGAAGTTGGGACGTACGAAATAACGTGTTTTCATTGGCTATAAATCGACGAATCCGATTTCTGTCGACACCCGATTGGACGAGATCACGGGAGTTTGCCTTTGCCCCTCTCAGAGCCCGCGGCCGCGCCCATGTTTTCGCTCCTGCTCGGCTTCTGGAACTACCTCTTCTCCAAGGCCGAGGTCCACATCCTCATCATCGGTCTCGACTACGCAGGCAAGACGGTGCGCCCTCGCGCCTCGCTACGCCTCTAACCATGCTCGCAGACACTCCTAGAGCAGCTCAAAGGCCGCTTTGGGAAGAAGCCGGGCATCCCGCTCGACAAGATCCCGCCCACGGTGGGCCTCAACAGTACGTGTGCCACCGCGCGTGCGTGGCCTCAATACGCCTGCGTGCTCTAGTCGCCAAGGTCGACATTTCCCGCACCAATGTCATTTTTTGGGACTTGGGCGGCCAGGTACCTGTCCTTTACGCACTTCGCCAGCAGCCGTTTACAGCGCCCTGCAGGAACGATTACGGGCCATTTGGAGCAAGTACTACAGCGAGAGCCACGGTATTGTCTTCGTCTTGGACGCAGCCGACGAAGCTCGCTTTGACGAAGCCCGGTCCGCACTCGGTACATACTCTGATTTCTTAGCGTTGACATCAACTGAGCGTAGACACGATGCTCGCCAACGCCGAGCTCGACGGCATCCCGATTCTCTTGCTCGCCAATAAGAACGATCTTGCCGACGCCCAGGATATGGGCGTCATCGCGGAGTGTCTCGGCGTCGCCTCGCTTCCATCTCACCACGAGGCGCGCGCCCAATCCATCAGCGCGCTCTCCATGTATCTTCGTGCGCTTCCTACTGTGCTAGCTCAGCACGATGACTGACTAGGGACGGTGTCGAAGACGCAGTCCACTGGCTCATTGGTGCCGTCAAGAACAGCGACCGGTTCGTCGCCAAGCAAGCCAGAACGTAGTGACCATAGGATGGAATATGGCATCCTAACGACGACGCTACACCCAGCGCGCGAGGTCCACTTGGTCGTACACGTTGCCGTTGGCGTTCAGCACAAACTCGAGGTGCAAGCGGTCCTTGGACGCGCGGCCGCGGAGGTAGCCGTACGCGTTGATGTGCGCGACACTCCACGGACCAATTGTTGGTGAGAACCCTTGCGCTTCGAGCTCGGCGCCGGCTGACCCGACGACCATGTGCACCGTGCCAGACGCGACGCACGTGCCATTGAACACGGGGCACGACCGCTCGTACGAGTGCTGGTGCCCCGCCTATGCCCCGCCGTCGTGATGGATACTAGTCAGCGCCCACGTACCAGCACGAGGTTGACCTTGTACTGTCGCAAGAGCGGCTCGATGGCCGCGCGAAAGTGCTTGGAGACGCGGAGGTCCTTCGCTTCGCCGATTTGCGTCGTGTACTAGACAGGGACAGGACGCGGATGTAGAGCGACAGGTACAGATGGAGTCGATCTACCATCATGCGATGGGCGGTCAAGACGACCCATGGCGTCGTACGTCGATCGATGGCGGCCAGCGTCGCGTTCAGCCACTGGTGTTGGACCGAGCCCGGCAGAAAGTTGTGCTCGGATGACATTTGGACCACAGTGATCGGGCCATATGCAAAGCTGTACCAAAAGAGGCCATGGCCATTCGTTGGTGCTAAGTGCGACGAGATATAGCAGCGTTCGTCCACAGGACTTGAGAATCTACCGTGAAACCGATGCACCATGGGCACGCCGCATTCGCCCGATGAGTCGGCGCCGTAGTTGCCCCAGCTCGGGTGGAAGTTCTCGAGGTGCGACGGGTCCTTCTCGCCACCGCCAATATAGTCGAATTCATCTACACATCTCCATAACCCTATTCCACAATGTGCAACCAGATTCCTACGGTTGCCAATGCTCGCCATGTATGGACTAGAAGATCGAGTTGGCAATGTGTCTCACGGTAGTCGTACGTACATGCGCGTGGCGACGGGCTCGACGAGGGCGAAGAACTTGTCCCACTGCAGCCCGTTGCCGCGTGCGTAGCTATCGCCATGGCAAGGGTGGAGCCAATAAGATGCGACTCAGATCTACCTAATGTCACCGAAATGCAGCAAAAAACCATTGTAGTCGCGAGCGACAACGTCTTCAAAGACGCGGAGCGCCGTGGACCAGCCGCGAGGTGCGTCGTCGACGCCCATGTCCCCGTACCCAAGGAACGAGACGTCCGCGTCGGCGCCCGGTGGCACGCGCGAGATGAACGACGCAACGCTGCTCCAGCCGTCGACGTCGTTGCCAAACTGGTAAAAGTACTCGGTGCCCGGCGCGAGGCCGTCCATGACGACCGTATGAAAGTAACCCGGCGATCGAAACAGCGTCTGACCGACCGTGGTGGCCGGAGCGTGGCACCTACCGCCGTCTTCTACTCCGTGTACTTCGCACAAAGGGACGTACATGTCGGAGGCGTCGTACGTCGTCGAAGTGCCGTTGTGAAGCGTCGCGCCGACAAGCGTCCGCGATGGCCCGTACTTGACCATGGGCGTGCTCGCATCCGACGCCGAGTTGTACACAAGGACCATCTCGTCAATGGCGTCGTTGAAGCCCAAGTGGCCTTGCTTGGGCGCGTGAATCGAGTCGCAGAGCGGAATCGTAATGTTGCCGGCGCGGGCAAACCCGCCATCGGCGCGGGCCTGATAGTAGTGCGCTTCGTAGTTGCATCGGAGCATGTACAAGTCTTCAAAGCGCACAGAGCGCGCCGAGACGTTGCGCAGCGCAATGTAGTCGTTCGCGCCCGTCGTTGGCCCGCACGTCAGCGTCACATAGTCGCGCGGGTCGGCTACGGCATGGGCCCATGAGATGACGACGTCGCCGCCCGTCGTTACAATCGGCGGCGTGGCCTCCAGGCGCACGGCGCCAAGCGGGCCGTCAACGGCCGACCATGGCGACTCGCGCGCAAGGACCATGGGCAGCGCCAGCAGCATCGTGAGCTTGCCCATCTCGTAGGTCCAGGGTCGAAGGTCGACGAACGAGAAGAAGATCTCGCAGCTGCGGAGCCTTTCCGTATCCGGACGTGTCGCACCGTCCGGATACGATCGGTATTTATCCGGATTGCGCAGTGGACAAGTGGATCGTGGCAGCAATGGCAGCGATGGCAGACGCCGGCGTCGTCTTTGGCCCGATCACGACCACCAACGTCGGCGTGCTCCGCGTGCTCAACCGCGAGATCTTCCCCGTGCATTACACCGACAGCTTTTACACGGACATTGTCGAGACGCCGCCCGGGCTCTCCAAGTACGGTAGGCTTGCAGCAGCGACCTTGCGACTTGCGACGACTTAGCCGTGTACGTAGCGTTCGTGGATGGCCTCGCTGTCGGCGCCATCTGCTGCCGCGTCGAGACAACGCTGCAGAAGCGAGAGCGCGTCTACATCATGACGCTCGGCGTCCTCGCTGCATACCGCCGGCAGCACGTCGGTGCGCCGCTGATGTTGCCATCGCGCGTCGATAGCTCACGTCTTGTAGGCGCCGCACTCCTGCAAAGCGTCTTGGCGTACTGCAAGGAAGCCGGCATGGACCACATCTACCTCCACGTCCAGACGAGCAATGCCGGTGCGATTCGCTTCTACCTCGGCCATGGCTTTCAGATCACGCAGACGATCCATAATTATTACAAGCACATTGTGCCACCCGACTGCTACATCCTCGCCAAGGCCTTTGGACGAGCGTCCTTCTAGCACGCTTTAACAGTCGTAAGGAGACTCGTATTGTCGTATCGCATTGGCGTCTACGCGGTTTTCTGCCGCTTCATGCTCTGGCGCTTCTCCTCCGAGTAGGCGGCGGCCGCCGGCAGCTGGAACGAGATGCACATCATGAGCTTCTTGGGGGCCACGTCGCGCACTTGGTAGATGGTGGTCGTCGCCATATCGAGCTTGGCGCCAAGGATCGTCTCGGCGCGCTACAGCAACCGCCATTACATCTCCCAACCAGCCGAGAACGACCAAACCTCTTTGACATCCTTCTCCGGCGCGTCGACTTCAGACGAGAAGCAGTACGTGTGGATGTACGGCAAGTCGCCCTCCCAGTGATCAAAGCGGCCTGGGAACGCGTCGAGGAACTCGAGCGCGATCGCCGGGAGGTTCATGAGCACCTGCGTAAACTGAATGCGCTTTTCGAGGAGCTCGTGGAGGAATGCGCGGCCGTCCATGTTGTGTGGGTGCAACGTGGCCTCGACTTTGTTCTTCTTCCGGTTGATCTCGAGGTACTCGAAGCTCTTCGGGTTGAGGTCGTTGGCGTAGACGGTGCAGCCCTTCTTCGCAAGCGGCACCGCGAACGGCCCAATGCCACACATCATGTCGCAAATGACGTCCTTCTTTGGGTCGAACTGGCGGATCATGCGCAAGTGTTCTTGTTGGAGGCGGGAGTTCCAGTACACCTACGCCATCGCATTTAGGTTGGTCGAATGGAGTGTGATACGATGCTCTACCTGGGCAAAGTTGAAAGTAAAGTTGCAGCCGCTTTCATGGAGCTCGACGACCATGTTGTCGTCGCCGGCGAGGACTTCCATGGGAAAGGTGCGGAAGACCGTGTCGATCGTGTCCGTCTTGTTGACGACCGTCTTGATCCGCGGGCTGTTCTTGTCGAGAATGACTTGGCCAATGATGTGCTTGTACGGGAGGTGGAACTCGCGCAGGTTGATGTGCGCAATGTGGCCGATCGTCTCGAACGACGCCGGCACCTCCGTGATGGACTCGGGGAGCAACTTGCGCAGCACATGATCGACGCCCCAGAACGAGTAGTCGAGCGTGATCTCGTGCGTGTGCACCGAGAGATTTTCCTTCTTGATGAACTCTTGGAGGTCGAGAGGCGAGCTCTCGAGGCCCTTGATGCTCTCGGCCAGCAAGACGAGCTTGTGCGCTTCGGCCGGGATCGGCACGACGTTGCGCAGCTTGGGCCGGTTGAGCAAATGCTTGGAGAAGAGCTTCACGATCTGACCGATCTGCTTGCCTTCGGCACGGACGCCAAGCACCTTGAGCGTCTCGAGGAAGAGCGACTTGTCGACGACCTTGGACGCGCTCATGTTGCAGCAACGAATATGACGGTTTGCTGGTGGCCAGCGTCGCGAACGCACCAATGGCCTTGTCGTCTGCCATCTTGCCGCGATCGGATTGGCTATTGAGTAATAACCAGTTGATTGCCGACCATATTAAGCTCGCCACGCCGTCACGTCACACCTACGAGCTGTGCTACCGTACGAGACGATACCACTTCATCCAGCATTCGCCTACGCGATGCAGTGACCTTGTCAGCGCAGCTCACATCGCCATTGAGTCGCTGCTTCTGCGTCCTTCCTTCGGCAATTAACTGCTCCATTGATCCGGTTGCGGGCCAATCGAGCATCAAGCAATAAAAATAACCATGATGGATTGGCTAAAATGCGATAAATCCGCGCCAATTGCAGCATATGCGCCAATGAGAGCAGGCGTAGGAAAATACGCGCTTCTGAGTGGCTAAAAAGCCGTCTGAAAATTCAAAACCAGTCATTTCGATGGCAATCCGCAATTCGCTCATGTTGGCTCGTTTCGTGTCCCGTGGCCTGAGCCGCCGCTTCGAGGCCGCGTCGACGGTCCCTCTCCGCGCCTTCTCCCGCGCCGTCGGCGACGACGACGACGACGATGAGGGCCGCCGCAAGAAGAAGGCCGACGACGACCTTGGCTTGAACCTCGAGGAGATCGAAGCGCCCAAGAAGAAGTCGGATGGCCTCGAGGACTTTGACGAGGACGAGCCGCTCGAACCGCCGCCGCTCTATGGCCGCTGGAAGGAGACGACCAAGCCGTTCCGCCAGCTCGCGCCGGCGGCCGCGCGCAAACACAGATACCAGGCGATCGCGCCCAAGAACATGGCGCTCGCCCGTCGCCGCCTCTTGGACGAGTTTGGCGCGCGCTCCATGTCGTTTGACGACCCGCAGTTTGTCTACGACGATTGTACGCGCAACCATCCTACCTACTTTGCTCTCATCATGCGCATCTATAGCGCTCCGCCCCGATATGGGTCTCCTCTACGAGAAGGACGAGCTCGACATGCTCGCCAACGACACGGAAGAGCTCAACTTTGACGAAGACGAGGTGCTCGACCTCGAGTCCAAGGGCTTGGTGCGCCAGATTATTTACGTCGACACGGTCCAAAAGGTACGTCATAGCCTCGTCGATGCTACGATCTTATGCGTATCGCGGTAGCCGGTTACGCAAGGCAACATTTTGACGTTCCGTGCGCTCGTCTGCGTCGGCAACCAGGAAGGCGCGGCTGGGTACGCTGTCGGCCGCGGTGGCAAGATCCACGAGGCCATTGAGCGCGCGACGCTCCGCGCGATGGACACGATGGTCTTCATCGACCGCTTCGACGACCGCACGCTTTTCCACGAAGTCCGCGGCAAGTTCAACAGCTGCTCGCTCTTCATCCGCCCGTCCAAGTTTGGTATGGGGTCGACGGTGAGCGACACGGTCGGCTGCGCGCTCTACTGCTTTGGCATCACGGACGTGGTCTCCAAGTGCTACGGCCAACGCAACCCGTACACGGTCATCAAGGCGACGTTCGACGCGCTCGCCAAGCACGAGACGGCCGAGGAGGTGGCCATGAAGACGGGCCACTCGGTCTACGAGATCACCAACCTCGCCAAGCACGGCAAGATGTAAACATCGTCGCCCTAGATACTAGACTACCGAAGCAGAATAAACCACTTGTTGTAACAACAATCTGTCGACAAGCCCACCAGAATCAACAGCACAGCAGCGACAACGGTCGGGCATCGCGATAGCTCGGCGGCGTAGCTCGAGCTGCAGCGTCCCTAGTATCTTGCAGTATACTTTATTCGATCCAACTCGAGCGCGGTTTCACGGAGCACGAAAGGTCGTCGGCGATCCAGCCCAAAACTTGGCAAGAAGACTCATAAGACTCAGCACTAAGATGGCCGACGACGACGCGAGCAGCGTGCACGATGGCGAGCCGCAGGACACCGTCGGTGAATCGCCGACCGACAACAACATCAAGATCTTCCTTCGCATCAAGCCCTCCAAGAAGGTACATGCTGCGAATGCGTCGTGCGTGACGTCGTGGCGTAGGCTTCGGGCTTCTTCACGTGGGAAGAAGAGTCGAACGGGATGGAGTACAACATTCCCAAGGACGTCGCGTCCGGCCTCATCAACAACTCGCGCACCAAGTCAAATGCCATTGTGTATTGAGGCTGAGGTTGACGCCGATCGTGTAGCTACAAGTTCAAGTTTGATGGGCTCATTGGCATGACGGCCAAGCAAGAAGAGGTGTTTGACCGCATCGGCCGGCCATGCGTCGAAAAGTACGTGCTGTATAGTCTGCTGTTCCGAAGACAATATTGTCATCAGTGCGCTCTCGGGCTTCAACTCGACGATCTTTGCGTACGGCCAGACCGGGTCGGGCAAGACGTTTACGATCACGGGCGGCGCCGAGCGCTACGACGACCGCGGTATCATTCCGCGCAGCCTCTCGCTCATTTTTGAGAAAATGAAAAAGGTACAATGCACACATTGTGCACAATATAACAAACGGACAGCACCCGGAATGCCAAATTTCGGCTTTCATCTCGTACCTCGAAATTTACAACAACCAAGGCTACGATTTACTCAACGAAGACCACCAAAACACAAAGGCCATTGAAGATTTGCCGTACGATATCGACAATTTGTCATCTGGATGCATCACACTTTTGTGCATAGAAAGGTGAGCATGCTCGAAGACGAAGACGGCAACTGCCACCTTCGCAACCTCTCGATGCACCGCGTCGCGACCGAAGAAGACGCGCTCAACTTGCTCTTCCTCGTACAATGCACAGCATTGTCTACAAATATATATATATAACTATGGCTAGGGCGACACGAACCGCGCCGTGAGCGAGACGTCCATGAACTTGGAGTCGTCGCGGTCGCACTGCATCTTTACCGTCTCGCTCGAGTCGCGCAAGGCGGGCAGCGAGGTCATTCTGCGCTCCAAGCTGCACATGGTCGATCTCGCCGGCTCCGAGCGCGCGCACAAGACGGGCGCCAAAGGCAAGGTGCTGCGCGAAGCCGCGTACATCAACACGTCGCTCCACTACCTCGAGATGGTCATTGTCGCGCTGCACGAGAAGAACACAAAGGGCCGGACGCACATTCCATACCGCAACTCGATGATGACGTCGGTGCTGCGCGACAGGTCGACCCACTCATTTCTTATTGTGTGTTTGTATATCAAGGGTGTAGCTTGGGCGGCAACTGCAAGACCGTCATGGTTGCGACGGCGAGTGCTGAGAAGGAGCAGACCGACGTACACCAAAGATGACGACTATCCACAATGAAATATTGAGAGTTTGTGTAGGAATCGCTCTCCACCTGCCGGTTCGCCCAGCGCGTCGCGCGCGTTCGTAACGACGCGCACTTGAACGAAGAAGTGGACCCGACGATCGTGATTCGCCGCCTTAAAGCACAGATTGTCGAGCTCCAAGAGGAGATTGTACTCCTCAAGGGCGAACCCGTACGCTTCTTTCCTACTGCAAACCTGTACGACTGTCACTCCTTGGCCATGATTAGAAAGAAGGCGACGAGCTCAAGGACTACGAGATGGACAAACTGCGACAAAAGGTCCTTTGTATCAATGTATCGGGACACAATAGGCTCAATGTTGGCGTGTAGTGTTTGGACTACGCCAACAATCGGGATTCCGATGCGCACTTGGCGATGGGCGACATTACGTACATCAAGATGAAGGCGTGCTTTGCCTTCTTAAAGCGCTTCTACCTGGACGGCGCGGGCGACGGCGCACCGCGCGTGGCTAGCCAGCATGCCAGCAACCACAGCAGCAGTAGCAACAACGACCACCTGCACGAAGAACGGGGCGACGGACCGTCCCATGCGCGCATCGTCGAGCTCGAAGAAACGCTACAGCAGCGGGATAACGAGATTGCCATTCTGGTTGGGATGCTCAAAAAGGTACGTGCTCTATAACCTTTATCCCAAAGCCGGAATTATAACCGACAACTAGGGCGGTAATGGCGCGCAGGTGGCCGACGCTCTCAAGACCATCGCGTCCAAGCCGCCTGTGGCCCCCCAAGCGCCCCCGCCGCCCCCCAATGGCTTCCACGTCAAGATCGACGCCGCGTCGCTCGACGATCCTGCGAAAGCATTCGAGGTGTTCCGTGAGCAATACCCGAAAAACGACGTCCGTATCCTATTTTGCACTTTGGTTTCACCATATTGTCTGTTGGAATCGTAGGTGATTCGCGAAAACAAGCAATTGCTCAAGAAAAAATACGACGAGGCCAAAGCACTCGCCCAAACTGTCAATGACGCGCGGGGCGTCATCAAGGAGCACATGGCGACCGTCGAGAAGCTCCGCAAGACCAAGGCGCTCGAGTCGCTCACGAGTGGCGACGAACCACCGACCGCGTCCGACGAAGAGACAGCGCTGGTCGCCAAGATTGACGCGAAAAAGGCCGAGTACAAGACGGGCTTCAACACCCTCAACGACCTCAAGAAGGAGATCCAGCACATTCAAAAGCTGCTGGAAATGAGTCGCATCAAGCTCCAGAAGGACTTTGATCTGTGGTACCAGAGCCAGGGCAAAGGGCACCTGCTCACAGAGAATCTCGTGCACAAGGCGTCGACGACGGGACTCGTACGGTTACGATGATCCATATCGCTTGGTGCTCATGCTGGCCAAGTAGAAGCCGGCGGTCGACCAGTCACCTGCTGTACGCTCCGTGATCTGTTCACATACTGTAGTTGGGTCTCCGTGTAGAAGCCCGCACCCAAGGCGGCGTGGCCACCGTCGCCGCGCACGCCTAGCAGCAACCAGCCCAAGGACGCCGTTCCGACCACCGGCATCCAGTACATTTGCGGCTACATCAACGATTAACTCTTCGCACCATGTACTAACTATCCTAGGGAGGTCGACAAGGACGTCTCGGGCTTTTACGAAGCGCTCGACATTCTCAAGCGTCGCAACAGCCGCAAGTAGACGCTTGCCTCCTCAAGCTGTTTGTATTGTGTACTCTTTTAGTACAACATCTAGTCGTTATCTTCGTCGTTGCCCGAAGCTCGCGGCGGCTTGGGGGTCTTGGGCCCTTTCTTCATAATCTCTTCCACCTTGGCGAGCTCGCGCTCAAACTTGGCCTCCTTTTGCTGCACCTTGGCCTTCCACTTGGTCTCGACGTCGGGTTCATTGCCCTTTTGGTCCTTCTTCTTCTTCTTGTCGCTCTCGTCGTCGTCTTCTTCGACTTCTTCGTAGTCGGGGAAGCACTCGCCGTAGTCGTCCTCGCCGTCGAGCTTCTTCTGCAATCGCGCGTGCTTCTCGACGAGCTCGTCGCGCTCGGCTGCGCGCTGATGCGCCTTCTTGGCCCGTGCAATCGACTCGGCGAGCGCTGCCGCCGCCGCTTTTTCCTTGGCGGCTTCCATTGCAGCCTTGGCCGTCAGCGTGGCGCTGAGATCCTTGAAGATCTCGCCCTTGGCCACAGCATGAGTTCCAACTCCATCTTCGGGACGCATGCCCGGCGGAATGTACTCGCCGACGTCGCCAAAAATGTCTTCGTCGTCGTCCTCGACGACTGGGGCTAGGGTGTGGACGGTCGGCGGTGGCGACGTTGGCACGACCTGCTTGGGCCGATGGCGCTTGCCCTCGGCGGCCAAGAGACAGTCTTCAACCTCGAGTATGAGTGCGGAAGGGAGGTAGCCGGTGAGTGGGGCGTGCTTGGACCGGCGCGGGCAGTCGTCCTTGCTCCGCTGCACGAGCTGGGGCAGCGCGTCCACATCTGGTGCAAGCAGATTGAATGCATACGAGAGGCGGCCGGGAAGGAAGAGCTCGGACGCGCGCGACGCTGTCGACGATGGCTGGAGGAGATACTTGATGGACTGCGCCATGCGGGACGCGGCCTTGGTCGGGACGGGCGGAGGCAATGCTGATGTCGTCGGTTTGGTCAGCGCCTGCACCTGCTGCTGGAGCTTGGCCTTCTCCTGCTTGAGCTTTGAGAGAAGCGAGAGGTCCAAGTTGGCTGGAAGCGCCGGCTTGGCCACGAGCTTGGCGATTTCGGGGTCCACGAGGTTGGCCGGCGCCGGCGTCACGTCTACATGTGCATGAGGCGATGGCGCAAGAGCATCGCCGTCGTACCAAAGGTCTCTGCATCACCGCCAGATCGACGCTCGGCGGCGCGGTCGCGGTACTTGCCCTGGTACGTCGGGTCGAGCTTGGGCTGCTTGGGCTTGTCGGCCGCCGGCTCGGCCTTGAGCTTCTTGTACTTGGCTTTGCGCTCGTCGTCCGTCAGGCTGCGCTTGACCTGCCGTGGCAGCCCCGAGAGGACGCGGGGCGCGTTCCCATGCACCGGCAGCGGCGTGTCCATGATGCGCCGGAAGTCGTCCTGCGAGAGCCCCGACATGCTGCGGCGATCGATTCGAAAACTCGCCTAGTGGCACCGGCCAGCGGCTATCTTCCGTTTAGCGGTTCCTTTTAGCGACATACAATCGGGATGGTATTTGATTGTCTTTAATGAAATGTAGTATACGGTATACGGTGTGGCGCCATCTTGGCACTGCGGGCGAGTGACTGACCAGATATCGAGTTTGGGGCAAAGCTGAGCAAAAGCTAAATTGCGGCTGGACACAAGAGCGATCACAAAGTCGTTCTAGTAGTGGTAGTAGTAGTAGCAGTAGCAGTAGCAGCGGTTCGCAAGTGGCGACGCTGGATGTATCAATGTGTCCAGGCACCTTGGTAACCGCATGCGTTTCACGGTGCTGCCACGTCGCCATGTGCCATACCACACGATATGCCGTCATTGCAACTAGACCACGAGCGCCAACACAGCTGCACTCCTAGCAGCGACCTGCGTCTGGACGGCGCAGTCGATCAAGGTTGCGCGGTGTAAAGACGGTCGAGGAGTGACATCAGCCAACGAGAAATGTGCGCTATGTCCCTCTCCTAAAGTTGACGGCCAACGAGTCCGTTTCCTTCTTCCATCAAGCGTGTTCCTCCTTTGCACTGGCCAATCGAAAATCCCTTGGTGGTGGCCAACGCCATGTCGCTTCATGTTTCCCCGAGTCCTTCGCCCGTACTACCTCCACTTGCTGTCAGCGACTACCTCGTGTTGCGAAATGGCCGTTGTACAAACCGAAAATATACACTATCAAAACTACCCGAAAGGCTATTCTTGCGCCAAGTATTATTAGTACGTGCGCCGTGATGCCAGTCGTCCTGTCTGCCAATCGGTGCGCGTCGGCCTAACTTGGGAAGTGCTTCAGTGCTACGGTGCTCACTTTGCCACTCGACACGCAGCAGCAACATGCAACTCCTTCTCGCCACCGCGGTCGCCATCATCACGGTCCACCAAGTGCACTCGAGCACCCCGACGACGAACGGCGGCACGTGCACCCAGGACGACGTGACGATCAATAGTGCGGTGTACGATGAGACCGTGTGGGCCAACTGCACGAATGCGGGTGCGACGTTGCAGACGACCAAGCTAGACGGCGCCGAGAGCATCCAGAAGCTGTGTGCGTCGGCCACGTGCAAGTCGTTTGTGTCGTTGATGGAGACGAAGGTGCCCAACTGCGTGTTGGCCGGCGACACGCCAGCGAACTCGATCAACTTGAAGACGGCATTCTTAATGTCGTATGGCTGCACACCCGCCGCCGCGGGGGCGCCGTGCACGCTCATTGACACGGTGACCATGATGATGGCTGGCAGCACGCCAGTGTGGGCCAACTGCTCGACGTTCCTCAAACTGGACGCTGATGCAACGATCGAGAAGGTCATGCCGGACAAGACGGCCAACGCCACGTCCCTTCCGACGGGATTCTGTACCTCAACGTGTCCGCTGTTCATCTTGTCGGTGATGAAGGCGCTCCCGTCGTGCACCATCGGTGGTATGAACATCTCGGATCCGACGACGATGTACACCCTTTGCCCCAACGTCAAGCCCTCGGCCGCCTCGACGAAAAGTGTTTTTCTGTGGAGCTACGTGGTGCTGCTTCTCACGGCCTTCGCCACCCACCTCTAATTTGATGGCGTCAACTAGTACGATACGATGCATAATACACTCGCACACTTTGCATATACGTTGCACAGTTTTAGCAAGGCCATAACTTTTACGTAAATTTTATGGCCTTGGCTCTAGCATGGCGGAAGACTAGTGTGGCCTCGCCTTTTTGTCACCAATGAGCGCAATAATGTCATCGAGGCGGTGAGATATCGTGGTGCGGCGCACAAGCCGGAAGCGTCTATACAGGCAGCGCTGCGGTCGACCACAACAGTCCAGGGGCAACTTCGGTTTCAGCCCTAACCCCAGCCCTAACCCTTCGACGCCTGTCAAAACGACATTTAATGTTCCAGCGAGGACCCTTGACTGTGCGGGAAGCGGACACCTTGTACTGAATTCAACAGAATTGAAGAAGAGACTACTGGTTGGTTCCTTGACAAATTTGTTGTCGCACGCCAAAGCTCCGTAAACGTAGCCTTTTTCGATTTCAGCGTCCGTATGTATATATGTATACCATGGTGTGTCAGCTCTTATGGACCAAAATGAAAGAATACGGGGTGTCGTCGAATACATGGGCTTCTTCGGTATGTTATGCTATCGTGACGAGCATCCGCACGCTTTCATGGGCCGATCGGCGACGTGAGCGTAAACAGTCCATGCTGCACAAGGAGCTCGATGGAATGGTGTAGCGTCTTTGTCAACGCCGGGTGCTCGGACACCATGGCGTGCAACGCCGCTACGGCAAGTGTCGTGCCAACCGGCATCTCCAAGAGGCGGTTCATCACGGCTGTCAACGGCAGTGGCACTGCGACCACGGTCACCCGCTCGGCTTTGAAGCCGTCGGAAAATCGAGCCGCACCGCCCGTGGCGAGCGTGTACTTTCCCTCGGACGCTGGTACATGCGGCGTCGCAATCAACGCGCCAACCGACGACCGGACAAGGACGCTGCTTGCTTGAATCGGAAGCTCGAGGTCCGTCGACGACGCGAGCTTGGCCACGGACACGACGTCACTGGCCGGCGGGGCAAAAAGCGCATCGGGCAGGAGCGTGTCGACGTTGTCTTCCATTTCGGCGATCGTGGCCTTTAGAGACGAAAGCAGTTGCTTGAGCTGGGCGCGGGCGTTCTCCGGGCCACGGCGGAGGTCGGGCCGCGCCCGGAACGACGGCTGCGCCATGAGCGTCGGTTGCAGCCGGTTCCAAAGCACGTCGAGCCAGCGACTGCCGTCGATCGAAAAGTTCATCGAGAGCGACCCTTCGTCCATCGCCTCGACCTTGTGCCAGTAGCCTGCAGGCACGTAGAGCACTGAGCCGGGGCGGAGAACGACTGATGCAATGGCCGGGTCGTCGTCGGCCGGCGGCGTCAGCATCGCAGGCGTCGCACCGCTCATGCAGTGCGTAATCAAGTCGTCTTGGACCGACGGCGTGTTGGTCGACGCCAAGTGGAGGTTGGTCATTGGGTCATGCACCGGGCCCTTGACAAACGACCAGCGTTTCGTACCGGTGAGTTGGATCTAGTATCAGTGTATCACTATCCGCAATATTTTCAAAACAAAAGAAATTACTGTAATGTTTTGCTGCGCATCGAGGTGCCACGGCGTCGAGTGGCGACCTTGTACCGCAAAGAGCTCAATGTCGCCGCCCATACCGCCGTCGAGCGCACTCGTAAAGTCCATGCCAAGGTCGGCGCAGAGCGCGGTTAGGTACTTTTCCTAGTCGTTTTGCGTTACTAAACCAATTAGGGAGCGACAAATGTCGTACCTGGACCTCGGGCGACGGGTTAAAGTAGAGTGAATGACCCGCTTTGTAGATCGCGCGGGCCATTTCCGGCGACTGCACTTCGAGGTACTGCATGCGCGTCTTGGCGGGCGCCTGCGCCAGCCACGCGACCGTGCGCGACGCAGTCAAAATGAGCGTGTCGACGTCGAGCTGGTGGAGGTCTTCGAGGAGCGACTGGAGGCGGTGCGACGAGCCGTGCACGACCATGCAGCGCTGGTTGTACACGTGCTGGATGAACGTCGACGACGGCAGTGGCCAAGAAAGCGACTGCAAATTGGGCTCGACCGTCAACGGCGCCGACGAAAAGTGCAGCGGCCACGTGCAACCAGAAAACGTAGGGTCAAAGACGTAGTCAAACTGCCAGAGCGGCGCGTCGAGGCTGAACGGCGGGGCGTCTGGCGCCGAGTAGGCCGATGTCGGCAGCGCAACGTACTGCGGGTGCACCGTGCCGGCGACGCTCGCATCGGTCGACGACGTTACGTGCAGCTGCGTCCACGAGCTCTGGGCCCAGTCGATGACGACGAGGTCGCCGGGCGCGAGGTCGGCGCCGTTGACGTTGCACGCCACGCGGATCGAAGCGGACGTCGGGTGTGCAGCGACGGCCGGCGGCGCCTCGGCAGCGGTGTCGTCGGGCGATGCTTGGAAGCCAAAGGAGAAGCGCGCGCCAGAGAACATGGCGCCATCGGCCTCGCGCTTGCGCTTGCTGGTCATGCTGGCAGAGTGGGCGCAAAGAAGCTCCTCGTCCGTGATTGGTTGCAACGTGCGCCGGTCGCGTGACCGCATAGTGTTGCGTTTTTATAGTTTTACCTGCTTTGACCATCTCTAAAACGTATTTTACGCGTCACTTGAACAAGATGCCAACATCTCACGGCGGTCCGAGGTGAAGTGCCAACTAGCGTCACTGCTCCAACACGTAAATGCTTTACTATGTTTGTAATCATCATTAGCGTATATACTTGTATGTCCACTTGCCACACCCAATGCACGGGTGTGGACGTGGGCAAAATACACTGTGGCGTTGGTGACCGCTGAAGCTTCGGTTGCATGGGCTTGTGGCGACTGCGATATCTGCTTCGTCGAGGGTGTCATGCCTGAAATAAAATTGAAGTGGTTGCTACAGTTAGGGCGCTACTGAAAGGTCTGGACAGTGTTGGCTTGATGAAGCAAGCCAACGCGATGTCGTAGTTCTGAACCTGCGATCGCAACATCTCGCCCCGACAAGTGAGTTGCAACTTTGGACTATGCTAGAACAAGATCGGACGTAGTGACTTTGAAAGTGCTCGAGCGGTGTCGTGATACCCCGTCCGTGGAGGTGCTGAACGAAGTAAGATGGACTGACAACGGTGTGCCGTGCGCCAAATGCAGCCACCTCGACAAACAAACAACTTCGTCTTCTGCAGTCGTAAGACGTTGCACATCACCGTGCACCACGAGGAAGCTTCTTGTTTCAGAAGATAGCAGCAGCAGGACGCGACCTCCCACTGCCCCGTCGCAAGCAAACCGTGAGAAGAAGAGAAGTAGAGGTAATAGTCTAGCCACTCAATGGCAAGAGCAGAGTCAAACCACGCGTATGAAAATGAGTCTACCTACTGCATTGAGTCATGTATTGTAGTACGATTATAGCAACTACTTTGGTCCTCGTCGTACACTCGACTTGGTGGCCTCCGTGATAAGTTGTGGAATAAGAATGTGTGTTCTGATCAGAGCGCAACGTAGCACTGTAGGCAGTTCAAACCCTGTATTTCGAAAAAATATGTTGGCACCTCGCGATATGGGAAACGCGAGATTTCATCGTGTGAGGAAAATGTGCTTCGAGTCGTGGGTGCGAGCTGACCGTCTATGGCAGCTTGCGCTGTTTCGACATTGACCTTCTACCGTGCCATTCCTAACTAAATATGATGCTACATTGTACAGTCGGTAGCATCATCAATGCCCCTTGATCGCAGTCTCCTGAACGCAAAAAACCCTTCTCGCATAGTAACAAGACACCCTGGCCACAAAGTGCGGCAGGTACAACATCTGGTGCACCGACGAGTATCTTGAAACGATTTTTGCCACAGACACGCCATCACAGTGTACGCTCGCTGCTATCATACTAAAACCAAGTTATCCTCATGACGACGACGACATACAAGGTCAACGCGCCGATTGCCCAAACGCGCGAACCAATCAGATGATGCGGATCCTGCACGTGGCGCTCGATGCATTGCGTGGGACACCAACATATGTTGCGTCGTGGCACGGTAAGAACCAGGATCTTGGCTCGAAGCCTGCCTCGCGCCTCTCTGCACTTGCTGCTCCGAGCTTCATCTTTCAATTTACCATGGCGTCGACCAGAGACGTGGGCCACTTTGACCTGGAGGAGCGTGCCTCGTACATCCATTCGGCCACCACGAAGGGCGGCGCCGACTTTAACGAGCTCAAGTCGCCCGGTGAGCTCGAAGACGGCGGCGCGCTTGTGTCTGGCGGGGCCATCTCGCTCGTGTCGCGCGAGGCCTTTGCACTCTTCTCGCAGTACTTTGCCATTGGCATTCTCTACGGCATGCTGCCCGCGATGCAGTACCCGGTGTTCAACAACTATCTGCACATGGAAGGCTACCAAACTTCGGCGTACAGCGTGCTTGTTACGCTCGGCTGGTCGTTCAAGGTCTTCTTTGGCATGCTCTCGGATTGCTTTCCCATCTTTGGCTACCGTCGCAAGAGCTGGATGCTCATCGGGTGGACCGTCGCGACGATCTGCCTCTGCGTCATGACGTTCACGCCGTTCGGCGCGCCGTACTGCGACGCCCGCGAGATCAAGTGCCCGTCCGTGACGCCGTCCATCGCCAACCTCACTCGCGACAACAAGCTGCAATACTACAACTTTGACGCGCCCAACGGCGGTACCAAGTTTATCGTGCTCACGGTCCTCGTCGGCTTTGGCTACGTCATGGCCGACTGCGCAGCAGACGCGATGGTCGTCGAGTACGCCCAGCGCGAGCCAATTGCGATCCGCGGTCGCACCCAGACAGCGATTTACACGATCCGGTACGTTGGTACGATGCTCGCGCAGCTCTGCGTTGCTTTCCTCCTCAACGGCAAGGTCTACGGCGGCTCGTTCGACTACGCGGTGACGCCGAATGTCATGTATGCCATTTGTCTCGTGCCGTGCGCACTCATCATGGTCAACACCATCTTCGTGCTCGCCGAGGAAAAGTCGTCGGGCATTTCGTTCACCGCTTGGGTCGAAAGTTTCTGGGGCCTCCTTCAGAAGCGTGTCATGTGGCAGGTCGTCGCCTTCAAGTTCATCAACCAAGTGTTTGCGTCCTTCTCTGCGACGCCGAGCTCGCCGATCTCCAAGTCGTGGGCCGGCGTCGAGCCGCTCAACGACTCGCTCTCGGGCGTCTTTGGCTCGCTCATCACGTCCGTCATCATGGTTGCGATCGGCAAGTGGGGCCTCAACTGGAACTGGCGCTGGCTCATCGCGCTCGGATCGATCGGTATTGTCGTCATCGACGCCTTTGTCGTCTTCTTCACTATCTGGGACGTCATTCGCAACCAGTGGTTCTTCAATGGCGTCGCGCTCGCCGAGAACGTGCCGTCGAGCGTCCGCTTCATCGTGGCCACGTACTGCGCTGTCGAGATTGCTGACGTTGGTAATGAGGGCGCGACCTACGGCCTTGTGAGCACGGTCGGCAACCTCGCGTCTCCGTTCGCCTCTGTCTTTTACAAGTACGTCGACTC
>NW_008246101.1:107347-107740 GCF_000281045.1 Saprolegnia diclina VS20 | reverse complement strand
TCGCGCTCGCCTTCTCGGTGACGACCAACTTTATGTCGATCTACCCGTCGACCAAGTGCTACCGCATCGCCGGCGGCAAGGGTACGGTCAACGGCTCGTGCCCCGTCAAGAAGTAAGCGACCAACTTCGTCTCCTTTTGTCTCGTGTCGTAAAACCATAATCATAATCAAGCCTATCTCGCTTACCTATTCCTCGCGTTGTGAAATAGATCAAGTGGCTCGACATTGTACTAGGGCCAGTACAGTAGGTAGCCTCTTGCACTGTGAGAGGGATAGATGTTACGCTAATCAACACACTGGCTGTAAGCCGAGTGGGCTCCATAGATCGAGCTCGTCATCGCTGTCAATGTCGACGGTCCCGACTTTGTACACGAGCGATGCTTCGTAATGGAAT
>NW_008246101.1:84950-96866 GCF_000281045.1 Saprolegnia diclina VS20 | reverse complement strand
CGCCGAGCTCGCCGTAGAACGCGATGCGACCTCCTTTTTGCAGCAAGAGAAGCGAGTCAAAGAGCTCGAAGATCTGGATACTGGGCTGATGGATCGTGCAAATGACCGTGCGGCCCGTGCGTGCGATCGACTGGACACCGCGCATGACAAACTGCGCTGAGCGAGCGTCCAACCCCGAGGTAGGTTCGTCCAAAAACAAGATGCTCGGGTTGGCGACGACCTCGACACCGATCGTGACGCGCTTCTTCTGTTCGACGCTGAGGTTCAGAACGCGTTCGTGGGCGATCTTGTCGAGCTCGAGGAGCGTCAATGTCTCGCGCACCAAGCTGAGCTTGGCATCCAACTCGAACGTCTGCGGCAGCCGCAGAAACGCTGAAAACTCGAGCGCCTCGCGGATCGTCGACTTCTCCGAGTGGATGTCCATCTGCTCGCAGTAGCTGGCGATGCAGCTAAAGGTCGCGGGGTTCTTTGGCTCGCCGTTGATGAAGACGTCGCCGGCGATGCGGCCACCAGTCTTGCGACCCGCGAGAACATCCATGAAGGTCGTCTTGCCCGCGCCGGACGACCCCATGAGCGCGGTCATCGTGCCCGGCTCAAACGACGCCGTGATGTGCTGCAGTAGCTGTCGCTCGTCGCCCGACGGCATCTTCACAAAGTAGTCCAAGTCGCGGACGGCAATGCGCGCGGGATAGAACGGGAGCTGCGTCGGCGTGGTGTCGATCGTGAGCGCGGTCGCCGAGCCGGCTTTGGGCACCATGGGGGGCGCCGTCCCGCGCACTTGCGTATCAAACCGAATAAAGTGCAGCGCGAGGGCGTTCAGCGTCGTAAAAAACAGGTAGTAGCCAAAGAGAAGGAGGAGGCCGTACCCAATGTACGCGTTGTCTTGGTGGATCTCAAACATGTCGAGGTTGTCAGCGCGTTCGTCCGGCGAGTAGCGTGTGCTGCTGTACTCGTTGAGCATGATGGAGCGGAGCGCCCACGTGAGCGGGTTGCACCAGTACATCCAGCGCCAATAAGTTGGAATGAGATCGTAGAGCACAATGTTGCCCGAAAAAAGAACGAAAAACACTATCGAGCAGGCGGCGAACGACTGCGCAATGGAGATCGTCGGCGCGATCGAGCTCAGGAGCGTGAAGTACGCCGCAATGACGTGCTGGAAGATCACGAGGATCGCGAGGTACGTGAAGTACACGGACGTCTCGTGCGCCAGGCCGCTCATAAAGTAAAAGATGGTGCCGAGGACGACCGCGACGACGAGGTTGATGGGGATCTGGACGACGGCCTCGGCGATCGCATACGACGACGTTCGGAAGAAATTGCGCGACCGCTGCTTGTAAAACACGTTGCGCACGGCGAGCGAGATCGTAATGCGCTGCCACGCGTGGCGCTACAACCTCAGATCAGAACGGATGGAACAATGAAAAATGAAAAATAAAAATGAAAATTGAAACATGAAAACTACCAGAAAAATGGCAATCGTGAAGAAAAGCATGCGCAGATACAAGGACGCGTCGCAGTTGAGGTAGATGATGCCGAGGAGCAAGCCCTCGACGCACGACTCGATAAACTTGCCGTAGAGCAGCTCCTTGTCGCGGATCCAAAAGACCACTTGGCGCGCCATGAGCAGCTTGGTGCTGTCCCAGAACGCGAGGCTAAACCGCGTCGTTCGGCGCGCTAGAAACGCGAGGCGCTTGACGCTCGTCACGTCGTACTGCAGGCTGCTGTTCTTGAGCCACATGCGCACCGCCGCGTGCATCGGCGACGCTGCGAACGCCTCCCCGAACGCCTCGGACGTCGTCGGCGCCGGTGTCGGGTGCTCTAGTATAAAAATCATTTGTTTTTATTTTTTGAAGTATCAAGTTGATACCAGGGTTGAAGTACTTGGTACCGCTGCCCGCGACGACTTCCAGCATGAAGATGGACGGGTCGGTGCGCGCTGGGCACACAAACCCGAGCGACTGAAAGTACGGCATTGTCGACGTCCGCGGACCGTGGTACACCTACCACATGTCGTCATCAGATGTGATGTTGTGCCAGATGTCGACGCCAGATGGTATCTGGTATCTGGATCAAATGAATGATATGGGTGGACCGTACCAGGTGTCCGTCCGAGAGCATCAAGATGTCGTCAAAAAGCTCGACGACCTCGGGGGGTGGCTGCAGCAGGGCCACAATGCAGCTGCCGCCCAATGACTTGGTCCACGTTCTGAGTGCGTTGACAATGTCAAAGGTGGCCGCCGAGTCGAGGCCCGTGCTGATCTCGTCGCAGAGGAAAATGCTTTGCCCGCCGACGAGCATCTCACCCACAGTCACGCGCTTGCGCTCCCCGCCGCTCACACCCCGCAGCATGTCGTCGCCGACGATCTACAGAATCGAGTTCACTGAAACGACGAGCGCATATCGCAGGACCTACCGTGTCGGCGCAGTTGGAGAGACCGAGGATGTGCAGGTAGAGGTCCGTGCGCAGATTCGCCACGTCGGCCATTTTTTCCTCGGCCTTGGTCGGAGACTGCGACCCCGACTTCTTTTTTGGGCGGCCGTTGAGGCAAAGGTCCGCAAACTTGAGTGTCTCGCGCACCGTCATGGTCGCGATGTGGTTGTCGCGCTGGTCGACGAGCCCAAGGAGCTTGCGGAGGTCGATCTGGTCGCACGTCAGGCCGCTGTAGGTCACGCTGCCGCCGATGTTTGTGTTTTTGGTTGGGAGTTTGTTGGCGAGCGCCTTGAGGAACGAAGTCTTGCCCGAGCCCGGACTCGCCAGCAGCTATGCAACGCCATCAGAAGGTAGTTTCCGATACCGTATAAGATCGTACCAAGGTCATGCTGCCCGGTGGAATGACGCCCGACATCGGGTGCAGCACTGTCTTCTCGACGCTTGGCGGCTTGCAGCAGAATGGGAAGAAGAGCTGCCGGAGGTAGCTGCCAACCGTGCCAGACGCAAGCGAGTTGGCACTCGACTGCGCCGAGAACGCGAGGTTCGTGAACCGAATTTCGGGCGTCTGGAGCTGCAAGTTGGTCGTCTCGGCGAGCTTGTTGTACTTTTCAAAAAACTTTTTGAGGCCGCCGCTCAGCATCGTGTCGATGCTCGCAGCGTTGAGCGAGCTCGTGAGCACTGAGTGGCACGCCGAGTACGGGTCTTGGAGCCCCTTGAAGTTCATGTCGGTGCGCACGCGCGGGATTGTGCCGTTGATCGCAGGTATTTCGGGCAAGGCGGCAAAGGACGCGCGCCGCACGCAGACGGGCAGGACCTCGGCCTTCTTGGCCTTGGCGCCGACCTCGACGTTGTCCATTCCCTGGCAAAAAACGCGCAATGGCTGCTCAACCGATATCTATTCAAAGACGTGCGAGCTAAATACGTAGAAGCATTTTCAACTATTTTGGGCCAGGTTTGGGTCCAGTGCAAATTGGCCGCGTTCGAGTACTGCAGTACTTTTGAATGGCATCAATGCAAGCTGTGCTAAAAGGTCAAGGGGGGGCTCGCGTCCGAAGAAGGCGGTGTTCCCAATCACCGGCTACAAGGGACCCGACAGAACGAATTGGAGCAGCCGTCTTTAGGGACTGCCGCCATAGACCCGCACCATTCTACCACACAGAGCCGGGCAGACACAAGAAACACACATCGATTTATGGTGTTGAAATGGGCACAAGCAGCGTTTGGTGCGTCGGACCTTGAACGTCCGCTCCGTGGTTTCTAACGGCTGACGGCCTTTGCGGGTGGACTCGGATGCGGCCGGTTGAGGCGTCGGTTTGGACCGCACCATAGTTGTCAGTTGGCCGGTTTGGACATAGTTGTTAGTTGCACGGAGCTACAAGCACGGAGTCAACCCGCGCATCTTGGACACCCCATCAGAGGAGAAACTTGCTGGACTCTAGGTGCAAACACGAGTTGAACTTCATCGATCTATCGCCGAGCGTGCATATGAGGTAAGTCGAGAGGGAAGAAACAAACGAGAAAGCACTAGCGGTCGCAATCGAAGTGCAAACGTTTCGCTACCTCAACCGTCCTTGAGGCTGAGGTTGACTCGCTAAACGGGCTACCCCGCACACTTCTCTCATCCCATGCACTGTACTGGGAGTCAACCCGCGTCACCAACACCGATAACAAAGCGTCATGACAAACAAGTAATGCCGATCCCTCCATGGCGTCGTCGTTGCTAACGTCGGCGGCGATGATCATGAGGTGATGACGATGTTGACGCTTGTGTTATAACTTAGGCTCGGCTCGACCGCGTGCCATGGCCACGACGAAAGCTCCGTCCTCGCATAAGCCTGAAAACCACGGATCGGACCCGGCCCAAGAAGAAAACAAGTCGGTTTTTGTAGTCGCTAGGTGGCGTTGAAAAATAGACTTGCGTTCACTATGCGCTTATGCTAGGGCCACCTTGCATGCGCGGTGTTTTCTGAGTTTCGAGCTTCTGATTCAGCACTTCAACAAGTGACCTTGCGACCGTAGTACCAACGTGGCACGGCTCCACACTCAGACGAGCTGTTTTGGCATCGCTTTGGTTTACGGTACGCTCGACGTATCGTGCGACGACACGATCTCTCACAAGCGGTACGAGCCAATTTTACCTCGTCGGCTGGGGAGAAATGCCTGACGCGAAGCCCCAGTGCCACGTGAGGCGAAGGCTTTTACTGGAGATACATGTCCGTGAAGGAGCTCGAGGACTCCCATTCTGGCTCTAATGGCATTCCTCCGTGTATTGCAGATGTTTACGGATCTGAAAACTAACACAACCATTCGAATCATTACCACACTGTGATAGAAAAACCCCATGGTTGCGTTAGTTTTTGCGAACGGCGGCACCAGATGTCGTCTGGTCAACTGAAAAAGCACCTCCTGCCCCGCGTCTATCCGCGTGCCCACACACGACAGTACGGATCGTAGTTTTGCATGCCGATCTACTTGCTTCTGGCGCATTCCAGTACATGACGCACATCCCAGGCTCGAAATGCACTGACGACATCGGTTGCCGCCGGCGTAGCACTTCGTAGTGTCATCCAAGTAGTGATCCACCAGCTGTCGCGTTGGGCTTCGTGAAACGAGCGGCTGACGTTGCACTCGGCGTCCACTTAGAAAGGGTGACGATTACGAAGTTCCAGGTCCTTTCTGCGGAAGGTGAACTTCAATCTAAGTTAATTTCGTGCTCGATTCGCCTTCTCACTTTTTGATTTGCCTCCAAGACCAACAAGATGGCCACGACTCAAAAAGAGCTCGGACAAATGGACCTCCAGGAGCGCGTCTCCTACATCCAGTCCGCGACCAAGGACAAGGATGCCGATGGTGACTACACTGACGCCAAGACGCCCGGTGAGCTCGAAGACGGCGCACTCGTTGCTGGTGGTGCGCTCTCGCTCGTCTCTCGTGAGGCCCTCGCGCTCTTCTCGCAGTACTTTGCCATCGGTATCCTCTACGGCATGTTGCCCGGCATGCAGTACTCGGTGTTCCAGAACTACTTGAAGATGGAAGGCTACCAAGTGTCGGCCTACGGTGTCCTCGTCGTGCTCGGCTGGTCGTTCAAGGTCTTCTTTGGTATGCTCTCGGACTGCGTCCCGATCATGGGTTACCGCCGCAAGCCGTGGATGCTCATCGGCTGGATGATCGCCACGATCTGCCTCTGCGTCATGACGTTCTCGTCGTTCCCGGACCCGTACTGCGATGCGCGCAAGATCCCCTGCCCGAAGAAGGTGCCGACCGGCGCCAACATGACGGCGGCCCTCAAGCAGTGGTACAACTTTGACGCGCCGGACCAGGGTGGCAAGTTTGTCATGCTCTCGGTCATTGTCAGCTTTGGCTACGTCATGGCCGACTGCGCCGCCGACGCCATGGTCGTCCAGTACGCCCAGCGTGAGCCCGTGGCCATTCGCGGCCGCACCCAGACCGCCATCTACACGCTCCGCTACATTGGCTCGACGGTCGCCCAGGTGTGCATTGCCTTTCTTCTCAACGGCGCTGAGTACGGCGGCTCGTTCAGCTACTCGGTGTCGCCCAACGTCATTTACGCCATTTGCCTCGTGCCGTGTGCTCTCATCATGTTCAGCACGCTCTTCCTTCTCGTTGAAGTCAAGACCGAGCGCACGCCGTTCGGTGCCTACATCTCCAACTTCTGGGGTCTTCTCCAGAAGCGCGTCATGTGGCAGATCTGCGCCTTCAAGTTCATCAACCAGGTCTTTGCCGGTATCAGCGCCACCCCGGGCAGTCCGATGGCTTCGGTCTGGGCTGAAGTCGAGCCGCTCAACGATGCGCTCTCGGGTGTCTTGAGCTACCTCATCATGACGCTTGTCATGGCGGCTGTCGGCAAGTGGGGTCTCCACTGGAACTGGCGCTGGGTCATCGCTCTCGGCACGGTCGGTATCATCCTTATCGACGGCATTGTCATTTTTGTCACGATCTGGGATGTTTTCCGCAACCAGTGGTTCTTCACGGGCGTCCCGCTTGCCGACAATGTCCCCGCCGGTATCCGCTTCATCGTCGCCACGTACTGCGCTGTCGAGATTGCTGACGTCGGTAACGAGGGCGCCACCTACGGCCTTGTGTCGACGATCTCCAACTTGGCGTCGCCGTTCGCGTCGGTGATCTACAAGCTCATCGACTCGTACTTTGACGTGTCCATGGACCAGATGGCGGTTGATGACAACCATGTCCGCTGGGAGGTCACGTACTGCTACTTCATCTCGTATGCGTGCAAGCTTGCGGCGCTTGGCTGGCTCTTCCTCCTCCCGCCGCAGAAGGAAGCCATGCAGGCGCTCAAGAAGCGTGGCCAGACAAGCAAGCTCGCGGGCGCGCTCTTGGTCATTATCTTCTTCCTCGCGCTCACGTTCTCGGTGACGACCAACTTTTTGTCCGTGTACCCGTCGACCAAGTGCCTCCGCGTCGCTGGCGGCAAGGGCCGCAAGAACGGCACGTGCATCGTCAAGAAGTAAATTGACTAGCGTCTCGCTGCCCCTTATGTACTAATGTCGTGTTTTCTCTATAAACGGTTGCTGTGTTTCGGTAGCAATTGATCACCGCGTTGGACACACCGCTCTATCCCGTGATACCGCGCTGCAGCACGAAACTGAACCTAGGTCGACAGCTATGAGAGCGCCTGGTCCTAGGCGGTCAGGTATTAGGCAGCGTCTCCCCAGAGAACGGATACAGTAGTCTAATTGCCCCTGTGACAGACGTATATGATTGGCTTAGAAATACGTGCACCTGATTGGCCAGCTACTAAGAATGTTCTATTAAGTACGCTTTCAATCTAAAAATGCGTATGCCTCTCTTTTAAAGTTCGAAAACGGACTTTAGGCGTTTCGACGGCTCGGATCTCCAAAGTTTCTTGTCATATCTTGTCATATTGCGGTGTGTGTGAATAATAATCATTTGATGTTTGTATGAATAAGCAATTACTCGGATTAAAAACGCTCGTGACAGAAACGGCGCCTACTGGCGCCCCTGTCCGTTTTGTCACCTGACAGATCGATCTTATGAGGAGCCACCGTGATCTTTCGAAAGATCTCAGACCAAAATAGCAATGGCGAAGAGGAAGCAACGGACGGAGGACGCGACCGATGCCGTGGCCAAGGCCAGACCACCGAGGAAGTCGGTGGAGCGGTTCAGGGCGACCAGCGCGGATGATAAGGCTGCGCCGGGCGAGACGTCGACAAGCAAGGCGCCTCAACGAGAGCCAAACCAGGCGCCAGTACCTCTGTGTCCAAGCGCTCTGATGCTTACGAGGTGCTACAGGACGTCGAGTCTTCTGTCTCGCTCCCGCCCACGGAAGTCTCCTTGTCCCTTGATCCCGACGATGAACTCGAAGACAAGGTCGATGACAGAGACGTCGACCATGGCACACGCAGTACGGTGCCATGGCTCGCCGTTGTCCTTAGGTATTGACCCCGATTGACTACGCTAGAGGATTACGACGACGAGTTCGAGGAAGCTGGTGCGAGTTATGTAGCGGCAAAAGCGGTCATGGCCAAGATCGAGGCCGAGCGAAAGTGGCCATCGATGGTCCATCTACTCGACGTCGAACTCAAGGAGCTGAAGGCTCAGTTCAAGGGGAGCGGTGCTTTCAATGGCTCGAAGGCCAGGGGTTTACGTCTCACAGTAGGTGTCGTTGAGGAGCTCGGGCTCACACCTGGACTACAATCGCACTCGGTGCGTCGAGGTTCTGCGGGTCTGCGGCGTTTGCTATTTCCTCCGACAATATCAACATACAAAGGATTTGCAAGCGTGGGCATTGGTCAAGGGACTCTCTAAGCGAAGTATTGGTACATCAATAGCTATTACCTACCTTTCATCTCATGGCTCGTTGCGAACTACGAATAGGAACCACGCTACGGTACGACCAAGTAGACAAGGCGGCTTACGACATGTGGAAGTCTCATGTCATCCCAATGACCGAGTAGCAGGAAGCGGTCTTCTACGCCAACTTCAAGCTGATCGACTGCCTCGGCTATGCTGCGTGGTCACTCCTGATCGCTACGATGGCCTCGGCAAGCTTATGCATGAGGCCTTCATGGTCTAGGATTCAAAGAATGCTTTCAATTTACATTTCTTCACCAAGGTGACGTAGGCGCGGATTCGCACGGCGGGACTCCATGAGCGCGGGTTTGAAGCTCGGCGGTGCGAAGCGCGATCGGTGCATGTAGGCGCGCGGGTACTCGTGCGCTTGGCTTGTGGGCGCGCAGGTGCTCGTGTACTCGTGGGCGCGTGGGTGGGAGTGAGCACGCGAGAGTAGGCGCTCTCGAGCGCCAGAGGGCGCGCGAGCGCTAGTGGGTACGCGGGCGCTAGTGGGCACGCGGGAGTAGGCGTGCGGTGGGCACGCGGTGGGTGCTCGTGGGCGCTCGTGGGTGCTCGTGGGCGCTCGTGGGCACTCGTGGGAGCGTCATGGTCGCTGACATTCATTGGGGTCGGTGCCCGAGAGTCGCGGCGGCGCTGTGGCCACGGCCGGCATGTACCTGTCGTCAATTGCGTGTTCGCGAATGCTTGACTGGCAGGCCATTCACTCAGGTACGATTAGCTTGGCCAATGGCATGCTCTTGTCATTTTGTCACGGCTTCTGATTGGTCTCTCTCTCCTATACTTGTTGTTTGTATGCTGGTGTAATTATTTTTTGTCATGGCGGAGGCCAATACAATTTTCAAATGTGTTGGCGGCGTGACAAGTTGTCACCTGTGTTTTACAGTGCAAGGCTCTCCTCGACAAAATAGGTTTATGAAAAAGACATGCGTTAAATAGTCAACAGAATGAGCTAAAGATGGCGAGCGCCTAATATTAGCACCCTCCTGCCCACTATAGCAGTTGACATCCGATGCATGCAAGTGTGCGTGTGAACGGGCTGCACCAGCCCTTCTCGAGGGACCAGGTCACGAGCTGGGTCCTGCAGCCGTGCCTCTTTGCCGTACGTCAAACGTCTCGCCACCTCCTCACCACTTTATATCTCGTAGGCGTTTGTGGCCATCACAGTGAGCTGCCTCGACGGCCTCCTCGTGCGTTTGGCGCTTTTGACCTGCATCCGCTCAACGTGTCGATGTACTAGGCGCTATGGGTGCTACTGCCGTATGTCGCTGTGATGGGGCTCTTCTCCGTCTGTTGGTTTCTCTGCGAGAGCCGCAACCCCGCGGCAGCGACCGCCACCCGCAAGTGGTGCGTGCCAGTCCCGGCCAAGCCCATTCGCTACTGCAGCGCGTGCGCCAAAAACAGCCCCGGGCTCGACCACCACTGCACATGGTAGGACCGTCCTCTTACTTGCAAAATGCAACGGTGCGTAGGCTCAATACGTGCATTGGCGAGGCCAACTACGAGCCGTTCTACCTCTTGATCGTCGCAGGCACCAGCGCCACGGTGTACCAAGCGATTGTCGGTATTGTCGTCGCCACCTACTGGCTCGACGACGTTCTCCGGTGGCACCCGTCGGCGGACCGGGACGGCCTTCTCGTAAAACCTCTATTTCTGTTGTACCGAATGCGTCAACGGGTGTATAATTGCACTAGGCGGCGCTTTGGCTGCATAACCTTGTCTGCCTCGTCTTGGGGGCTGCATACGGCGCCCTCACGGGCTTCCATACCTACCTCCTCTATCTGCGCATGGGCACGTACGACTTTATCCTCAAGTACGGCATGCAGAACCGCTGCATTCGGCTGCTCAAGTGCCAATGCCTCTCGCCCACGCGACCACTGAAACCCACTGTACCGTCCAAAACCCCTAAGTCGCCGCCCACGCCTGCTAAAAAAGGGGACAGCGTCACGCCCGACACCGACGAATGGAAGCAAACACCATCTCGCAAGCTCGGTCCGGCGGCAAGTGCGACGATGGCGGCGACCAAAGTGGCGGAAGGACGCCGGTCGACCAAGATATCGGTCGAAGATGAGCTCGACGACATCCCGCATGTCCGGCGCAGTGGGTCCACCAAGTCGTTTGAGCATCTCTCGGTTCATGATGTTCAAATGGCACCGGCACCCGCCTCGGCCACGACCGACGACGACCCATCCATGGAGAGTGATCCCGTGGAGTAAAACCTCCGACGACGATGCGAGAACGTACGAGTAGTAGAAGCCACCTTCAAGTAGAAGAAACCGAGTCGAAAAAATTATCGACAACCTGTCCTTCTGAGAACTGCCAATGCGAGACGATTCGCCACAGAATGATGGACATGTTGAACCCACGGCGATGCTCGCAGTGCACTGATATCCGCGTGATTGTACCGGTGCGCGATTTGGCTCCAGCGCAACGACCCTCGAACGGGCCTCACAAAGACGATTGAAGCCCAAATGAGATGTGTCCGCGCTCGACGTCGCCCGTCCAAGGACCCAACCTTGGTTGTCCGGGCGAAGCTCGCTGCTCAGCAATGATACCGCACCGCCGACCTGGCCCTTGATAACGACGGAACCCAGGTGCGTCGAGCTGGTGCGTCGTCCAGTCCCTCGTGAAAAACGCGTTTAACCAAACAGGTGTGTGGACTAGACAGCCGCTAAATGCAATCCGTGTGCCACGTTGAAATGGGTGCAAGATACATGCGACGCGCCTGCGACACGGCGCAAAAGCAACGACCCGCTCCTCTCACGCTTTCATTCATCGATCCCGGAGACTCTCGGGTCCTTCATAATGGCCGCATTCAAAATGACGGTCGAGTTTGCGTGCGCCTGCCAGGGAGGCAAGGGCGACAAGCGAGCGCGCTGCCTCATACACTGCCTCGACACCCACGACGCACCCATTGCACGATGCAGCAGATGGCCTTGTGCTCGCCTAACGTTTCTCCTCGTGTCGTTTGCAGAATGTGTTGGCGCCAACGTAGAGGTAGCCTAACGATTTTGCTGCAGATGGCGCTCACTTCGGACGTTTCTCAGCATCGTCTCAATGAAAATGACACGCATGCAAGCAGGCAAGGACATCACCAACTGCGCACCTCTGTCGATGCTCAAAGAGCCCAAACAGAGCATATTGCTAGCTGCCATGCGCATGCACGCCAAAGACAAGGTGTTGGCGGTGTGTTCAGCATGCCGGAGGTTGAATAGAGACAGTATTGGGAAAGTCTGCGCGCGTGCCTGCGTCGGCTGGCCCACTTTTCGCCGCGCGATGGCCGACGTCCGTCCGTCCCTGGACTTGTACGAGCGACGCTCGGGCGTCTTCTCGTCTGCGTCGCCGTTCACCGAGGCCAGCTTTGATGTGACCCAGAGCATTCGGCTCACGGGACTGGGTGGTGCCTTGCGGCCGGGTGGCGCGCCCGCGTACACGAGCCCGGCCGTGCTCGCGCTCCTCGCACAGTACGTCGCGATCGGTCTGCTCTACGGGTCGCTCCCGAATCTCTTATACCCGTATTTTACGGGCTATTTTCACGTCCAAGGCCATCAGTACAACTCGGCCAAGACGCTCCTCACGCTCGGCTGGTCGCTCAAGGTGTTTGTCGGTATTCTCTCCGACTGCGTGCCCATTGC
>NW_008246101.1:56783-84830 GCF_000281045.1 Saprolegnia diclina VS20 | reverse complement strand
CTCCTCGGCCTCGCAACCATCTCGTACGTCGTCGCGGACGTGCCCGCCGACGCACTCGTCGTCTCGATCGCGCAGCGGGAGCCAATGGCGACGCGTGGGCGCATGCAGTCGCTCGTGTACATGACACGGACGCTGGCGTCGGCAGTCGCGGCCGCGGTCGTCGGCGTCGGGTTGAACTCGAACCACTTTGCCGGCAACTATTCGTGGGACATGGGCGTCAACACGATCTTCGTCCTTCTAGCACTCGTGCCGTGTGCGATCATGCTGCCCATCACCGCGTTCTTTGTCGTCGACGAGACGCACCCGGACCACGAGCACCACGAGCACGACCGTGTGACGTTTGCCGACTACTTAGCGCAGTGCTGGGCGCTCGTCCAGAAGCGCGTGACGTGGCAAGTGATGCTCTTCAACTTTCTCTTCAACTTTTTCAACGCTGGCATGGCGTCGACGGCCGCGCCGTACGTCATGCTGCACTGGGCGCACGTCGAAAACCTCAACAGCCAGCTCGTTACGATCGGCGGCAACCTCCTCTTTGCCGGCGCGCTCGCCGTCATGGGCCGCTTCGGGACCATGTGGAACTGGCATATCGTCTTATTGCTCACGACGCTCAGTGCCAACGGCATTGACGCCATCGTGCAGTTTGCGACCATCTACAATGTGGTCCGCAACCAGTGGTTCTACCTCGGCGTGCCCCTGACCGAGAACCTCCCGTACGCGATGCAGTTTATCGTCTCTTCGTTTCTCATTGTCGAGCTCGCCGACATTGGCAACGAAGGCGTCTTGTACGGGCTCATGACGACCGTCTCGAACCTCCCGGCGTCCTTTGGCCCGGTCGTCGCCAACGCCATTTTTGCGCACTTTGACGTTGACGAAGCTGCGATCGTGGCCGACTCGGACCACGTCCGGCACCAAGTCGCTTCGACGTATGCAATTTACTATGGCACAACGCTCCTTGCGTGCGCAAGCGTCGCGCTTTTGCCCAACCAAAAGCCCGCCCTCCACCGCCTCCAGATGCTGGACCGCGCGCCGTACCCATATGTGGGTGGTGGCATCCTCCTCTTGTGTGCAGTCGTGCTTGTCTACTCGATCGCAGCGAGCCTCCTCTCGATGTTTGACGCGACGAGCTGCCTCGTCATCGCCGGTGGGAAAGGCTGCATGCCGCGCCCGTTCAAGTAGCCGAATAGAGATATTAGAAGTAGTATGTGTATAGAGTTTGTGTTGTTCGTCTGGCGTCTCTAGTCGCCGTGGGCCGTAAGCTCGGAAAAACCGAGCACAAGGAGACCGCAAATGTCGTCGGTCACGGCTTCAATGTCCAACGTCCGATCGTCCGCGACCAGCGAGAGGTACCGGCCCGCCTTGCTCGAGTCGCCCGAGCGTTTAAACACCTATAATAATTAGGAACAAAAATTCAACAAAAAATAGATAAAATATACAAACCTCGGTTTTCATGCCCTGGACAATCTCAATGACATCGGTGAGTGCAATGCTTTGGTCCAGCTTGGGCTTGAGCTCCTTCTTGTCGGGTTTTTGCCAAAACAGCCGCTTCAACTCGACGTCGGCAAACAGCTAGCGATACCTCGATGTAGGGCTAGGTGCAGCACACAGGCGTACCGTCCGCGTATGCGGCGCGCCGCGTCGTCCGTGCTTGATGACGTCAAAGCCAGATATGAGCATCGTCTTGAAGCGCTCCATCTCGACAAGCTTGGCCGTGTCCTACGCACAGTATCAAACTATCGAAATAAGAAATCAGACAAACCGCTTTGAGGTGATTGTTGTCGACACACAATGGCGCGTGCAGCTCGAGACCCATGCGCTGGATCTCGGCATCGATCTTGTTGGCGCGCGTCGTCTCGGCGCGAAGGCTCACGCGAACCTTTGGTGGACTCACCTCCGACTCTTCGGGCTCCAGCTACCGGTCGCTTAGCCACGCGCACGCCATGAAAAGACTTACCTTTTTCACTGACAGCGGCGCCTGCACCGAGAGCTGGTTGGACACCTCGGAGCGCTTGGCCTGCACCTTGCTCACGGAGTGAAGAATGTCGGCGGCCTCGGCGGCCACATCGCGCATCGGGCGGTCCGCATCAATGTCGTACGCGATGTTGGTGAACGCGCGGTTCGTCGCGGCGCCGTACTGCGCATACGCTTGGATCCGCGCCGGAATCTTCTCGCTCTGGTCGTCGTCGCGCTACACCCAACGGCGCTGTAGCTACAGTCATATCGCTCGAGACGTACGTGCAGCAGGCGCGCGGCGACGTTCGCGTCCGTGGGCACCTGGTACGTGGCGTGGTAGATGTCGCCCGTCGTCGGGTCAACGCGGCGCCCGCACAGCCGCGTGTGGATCTCGTCTTGCGGCAGCTAATCCAGGCACATAAGCACAACATGTGGGAGCATGATGATACCTCGAGGAGCAAGACGACGTTGGGCGAGACACCGCGCTGCTTGAGAAGACGCGTTTGCTCGGGCGTCCGCGGAAAGCCGTCGAGGATGTAGCCGTGCGGTGCGTGCAGCGCGCGGTCAGCAATCATGTCGACAACGATGTCGTCGGGGACGAGCGTCTTGGCCGCGATGCATTTTTTCGCCGCCTTGCCGAGCTCGGTCCGCTGCTTGATGTGGTCGCGGAGAATGTCGCCGGTCGCGAGGTGCGTGAGGTGGAGCGACGCTGCGAGCGCCTTGGAGAGCGTCGTCTTGCCCGCGCCCGGCGGACCGTTCACGTACGCCTGGATCATCGGATATCTCGTCGCCAAAGCGTTACTCAAAGTGGTTTCATTTTGAGTTTGGTCGTGTTTTACTGGCGCCATTTCCTAAAGTCGACTTGTCGACAACAAAAGCCGGTGGCCCCACGCCGGTAGGTAGTTGTCTTGGTACTCGAACGATCCCGGCGTCGATCGTCCCGAGGTCGTTGCTACTGTCGAGAGTCGGCCGCGACGTTTCGTTTTGAGATTGAGCTCGGTGCCAGCATGGTCAACGATGTTGGATTGGCTAAAATTATTTGAATGCGCCAATGAAACAAATGTAATAAATTATAATGCTCTGAATTTCAGCCAATCCGAGTTGATGCGAGTCTACCACTCGGCCGGGGCCGATTCCAGCGGGCTGCGATGCCAAAAGTCGACTTGAAAATGGAATCGCTCATTCTTGGCACAGTGATAGACAACACTTTGGGGAGTTCGACATGCTACGTTGCGTCGCCGTTGGAGGTGTAGAGCCCGAGAAAAAGTGGTTGAAAGTTGCAGGCAGAGACTAAGGTTCAGATCGTAGTCATAAAGGACACTGCATTCGTAGTGAATGGAGCCCATCGACTAGGGGAGCATTGCCCGTCGTGCAGTTCTAGTATGATGTCTTCTTGCATCTCATAGCACATCACACTGGCGACGACCCAAGCTTGCTGGCGTCGCAAGATCCGTTCCGAGCTTGGAGGTTGGCTCGAAAATGCACCAATCAAGGGTGGGAATGCAGTATTTCAGCCAATGGTCTTTCAGCAAAGCGGTCGGCAGCACTTGCCAATTTTGCACGATGGCCACGACGCGCGCCGCCCGTGCGTGGGCACCATCGCACTACCTCAAGTTTGAGTCTAGCCGCCTCCAGCCCGCTCTCGACTTGCTCCAGCGCATCCACGCACCCAACGATGTAGCTTCGATTGTCGACTTGGGCTGCGGCACGGGCAACATCACGCCCTTCATGCGGTATCATTTGCATCGCGAGCGGACGCTCATGATGCGGCTATAGCGAGCGCTGGCCCCACGCACGCATTCATTGTGTCGACTCGTCGAACGACATGCTTGCGTCCGCCCGTACCGCGCACGCCGGCGTCGTCGACAACGTCGAGTACACGCAGGCCGACTTTGAAAGTTTCTCGGTTGACGAGCCCGTCGACGTTATCTTCTCGAACGCGGCGCTGCATTGGGTCTCGTACGACGTACACAAGGTCCTCCTGCCACGGCTCTTTTCGCTCCTCAAGCCAGGTACAGTCCACCCGCATTCACCTGGCGCGATCGATGTTCCCAGGCGGCGTCTTGGCCTTTCAGATGCCCGACACCCGCGCCCAAGCCAGCCACGCGCTCATGCCCAAAGCCGCGTGTGCAGTCGGCGTCGATGTATCGGGCGTGCGATGGGTGACAACCGAGCAAGACACGTCGACTTACTACCGCCTCTTTGCCGCCATCAACCGCCCAGAAGCCATCCATTTGTGGATCACCGAGTACACGCAGGTGCTAGCTACGACCAAGCAGCAGCATCCGGTCGTCGATTTTGTGGCGTCAACGGGCCTCGGGCCGTACGTCAATGCCATTTCCGAGGCTGCCACGCGCGAGGCCTTTCTGCAAGCGTATGCGTCGCGGATTGCGGCGGCGTATCCCATCGAGGCCGACGGCTGCGTGCTCTTCCCGTTCAAGCGCTTCTTCTGCGTCGTTCAGCGAGACGGCTAGATGCACCAAGCGTGAAGTAGCTTCCGTGCCACAGCCAGCGCGGCAGAGAGCGGCGACATCGCGGTCCAATCTCGCCGTACAACTCGAATGCAACGACGCTTGGTGGAATCTGTTTGCATTTGGAATGGTTGAAGTGCTAGTAGTGTCGAGAGGTGGTGCGGCGTGTCGTCCTTGGCTGCACTGCTGGCCTGGCGTATGCGCTCGGCAAGGTGAACCCGCCCTTGGGCGAGCGCCGGACGCAGCGTAAAAGGATCGGCTTATGGCGTCGCAGGCACGCTAGAGAAGCCGCCCGACGTCTCGGACGCGCTTTGTATTCTGGCGACGCCGTTCGCGATCGCAAAGACGGCGTGCCAGTTCTCCATGATGCGCAAGGCTTCTACGACGATGTTGACAGCGTTAGCCAGCGGTCGCCGGGGCGCACGTACTCTCGTTCTCTTCTTGGATCGCGTCAAACTGCTCGCGCGCGCTCTCGAGGTACGCGACGAGGTCCCGCGATGAGTCGCGGAGCGCCTCCAGCCGTGCCAGCTCGGCCTCCATGCTCCTGTGCGAAAATATGCGTCCGGATACAGCAGAACCGTGGGATTCTATTTTACACAAAACACACGCGGTGTTGGAATCCGAACCAGTGAGCATGCAGGCCACACCGCAGAAGCAGTGGGTCGAGCTTCAGCTGCTCTGCCGGGGCCACGCCGGGAAGAACCGCATCCTCCAGAGCCTCCTCACTTTCTACACGAAGGCGCTGCCTGCGCTGCAGCAGCAGCCGCTACCCGTCGTACCGGACGCGACGCTCAGCATCCCGCGCCTCCTCGACATTGTCCAGCTCTACGAAGAGGTCGTCGCGCGTGGCGGCGCCGCCCGCGTCTCGGAACAGAACCTCTGGTCCAGCGTAGCCACATCGATGAAGCTCAAGGTGACGGCGCCGGCACTCCAGCAGCTTTACGCCACGTATGTCGTCGTCATTGCCGAACGGTGTTGCAGGTGCGACGATGCGTAGGTGGCTCGGGTCGTTTGAGCTGCAACAAGTGCATGGCAAGGCTGTGCACCGGCCGACGGCGCTCGAGACGATTGCGACGCATCCCGAGATTCAAGCAACAACGAGCATTCGCTACACGCCGCTGCCCATGGTCACCAAGCGCCTCAAGACGCATCGACAACAACTCACAGGTACAACGCACGCGAGTCTTGACGACAATCCTGACGCGCCGACGTAGATTTGGGCTTGCTTCACCGCCTCGTGCTCGCGCTCGACTCGACGCTGCCCGACCACATTGCATGGGCCTTGAACCAGCTCACCGTGCTCTCGTACGGCCACGCGTCCGACGCGGACTGCGACATCCACTTTGACCACGCGCCCGGGCTCCTCGACGCGCTCTGCCGACAGCTCCCGCCGACACCGGATGCATCCTCGCCAGCGTCGGTCCTGCTCTTTGCGGCCACGGTACGCCTCTGGCCATGACGATCAACCGCATTACTTGGCTGTAGGACCAGCGCGATGCGGCCCAGCAGCAGGAGCATGGCCTGCGAGTGCTCAATATCGTGCGCAACCTCAGCATGGTGCGCGAGAATGAAGCGCCGCTGGCAGCGCACACGACGCTCCGCACCTGGCTCTTCGCCACCCTCAAGAGCGCTTCGGACGACAGTGACGATACGGTCGCCTATGCCATGGACATTCTCGTCCAGGTAGACGCTCAGCTCCATATGAGCTCAGCAACGATGGCGACGTGTAGATGGCCCACGCCGTGAGCATGCGCGCGGGCGAGTGGGACGTGATCTTGCGGCCGCTCACGGCGTCGATCCCGCGCCGGTCCCGCGTGCTCCAGTCGCTCGACATTCTCGCCACGAGCCTCGGTGACGCCAAGCGCGTCACGAGCGTCGTCGGCCACGCGCGGTTCCCATTGGCGCTACCGAGCATCGTGGCGCTATTGAGCCGCCGCCGGCAAGACGGGCATCTCGACGAAGATGACGACGACACGGCGGGGCTCTATGACGACGACGACGATGACGATGACATGGACGACGGCATGGACGGGCATGCCGCCACGCTGCAAGAAGAGCTCGGCTACGACGTCGGGCTGCTCCCGTCCCTCGCGTCGACGAGCCGCGACCTCGACGCCTCGCTGTCGCCCACGCGCGCTGGTTCGGCCTATCTCCGGTCCACATGGCAAAGGACAGTATTGTGCATCTCTAGGTGACCGCGTCGGGGCCAACATGGGCATGGTCTTCGTCTCGCGCCAAGCCGGCGCGACGCCCGATGCGAAGAAGGCCGACTTTCAAGTCCGGGATCTGGCGCTCCAGGTGCTCTACTACGTCGCGTCGGCCAACGATGCGATGCGGGTACGCGACCCCTGTGGCGAACGGCTGTGCTAATGGTCGTAGCTGTGGATTGCGCGCCAGCCGGACGCCATGGACAAGGTCGGGGCGCTCGTCGCCAGTGGCCGGGTACGTCAACGTTGGCGGTCGCCGTGGCTCATGACTAGCATAGGCCGAGACAGCGCGGCTGGCGGTCGGGCTTCTCTCGCAGCTGTCGCTCCACGCGGGCACGTGGCCGTACTTGATGGCCCTCGAGCCACTGCTCTTGCGCGTCGCGACCAGCGATGCGAGCCTCTCGGAACTTGTCGTCAACGTCATGGCGGACGTGTACGGGATGAATGCGTTGCCGTAATTGTCGCGGCTAATGATCGTGTCTTGTCGTGTCGTGGTCTGTATTAGTAGTGTGTCTATGCTAGTGCTTTAGAAGCCGAGGCCCGTAAAGTATTGCTTGATTTGGTGCGAGTAGTCGCCGACGACTTCCAAGCGGCCCGGGCGCGACAGCACGGGCGAGCCGTCGCATACTGTGGAGAGTTCCTGCTGCAACTCGGCCTCGTCGCCGTCAAAGCGGCGCACGATCGTGATGATGCGCGTGCGGCCGTTGCGGTAGTCGCGGTACACGGGCAGCTGCAGGCCCGTCGACGTGCGCTTGACCGTGAACGGCAGGCCCTCGACCGGGCCCTCGGCACGCGCCGGCGACCAGCCGTTGAAGCTCACCTTCTCCGGCACATACGTCGGCTCGTACTTCAAGGTCCGAACGACCTCGGGCGTCGGGTTCTCGGCCTCCTTGCGCGCCAGCTTGCGTAGCGTGGCCGGGTGCTTGAGCTTGCGGTTGATCTGGCGCTGGCTGGCCACGCGCAGCGGCGCCACGGCGCCGATGAGAGCAAGGCGAGGAAACATCGGCCTCAAAAATGGATGAATGGTCGGCAACCAAATATTGGCCCGATCCACCTCGATATAGGAACATTACCGACCTCTCACACTAAATATATTGGCATCGAATGTCACAGGTTTTCAACATGCAACTTAACACGACATTCAACTTTGAAACGTGGTGCTCGGTCTTGACTTTGCACATCATTGCTGTAGTTAGTTGGGTCATCGATGAACGGAGACACGACGCAAGGTGCAACCGTTGGGACAAGATCGGCGTCGACGAGCACTGATGACAGCACCGTTGGCACCGCTTAAAGGCTCGGTTTGGCAGCAACTTGTTCAGTTTGTCGCTAGCACTGCGGTAGAGACGCAAGTAGGAAGTATGGCGGGCGATGAGGTCGCCGCCACGTTCATTCATGTCATAATACAAAAGCTAGCAGCGTACGATGCAAAAAGAGGCAGGACGGATGCGATTAAATCGACTTGGTGTCCATGGGCGCCTTGTAGCCGCTGACCATTTGCGGCACGGCCGTGTACACGGCCTGCTGCGAGTAGACCATGATCTCGGCCGGCGGCGGGTTGCGCATGAGCTCAGCGCGGTACGAGTGCGACCGCTGCACGGCCATGTACTAAGCCACACACGCATGAGACCATAGAAATGCACGCTGGGATGAAGTACCGTGATGTAGAGCTGGAAGATGAAGCAAACCGTGCCGAGCACGATGACGACCCAGCCCCACGCAGTGACGATGGCCCACTCGCTCACAACGACGATGAGCACGATCGCCGAGAGCGCTTGGAGGAGCAGGATAAAGCAGTTCCCAAAGTAGTAGAACTGGATGAAGCTCACTTTGGACTGCACGACGGGCGTGAGGCAGCCGTAGTAGCCGACGATCGCGACAAGGAGGCCAAAGAGGCCCGACCACCACGTCACGTACGTGAAGACGAACGAAATGAGGAACGTGACGATCTGGATGAGCGCGATTTGGCTGCATGGCTCGCGGTGCTCGTAGAGGAAGTGGGCTTGCGCGGCCTCAAAGTCGTGCATGGTGCAAAGTCGCCGAAATCGAAAGTGAACACTAAGATCTCAACCCTCGGTCCATGCCCAATCAAGCGACGCGACGGATCCATGGACCAATCCCCGCGTCCTTTCCATACGCTGCACCAATCACACAAAAGATCCATTTTCCGTGGCCAATCCTCGCGTGGCGTTGCGTGCGCGTCACGCCTTCCATTTTTCAGCCGAGGGCGAGCAATGAATATTGTATTGAAATGTACATGCTCAATACTTTATTTTGTATGTAGAAATAAATCGATCGAATTAAAATACGTTTTTCGATGGTTGGTATTGTATTATAGCCAATGAACGTGCCGCAAATGGCGCGGAGCGCGCACATTGGACAAAACGTCGACGGGGTCATGATGGATAGCACGGACGGCCATCGCCTGCCACCGGCGCCGGCGCTCAACGAGGCCGACGAGTACGAAGCCAGCACGAAGGCCATGAACAACTTCAACCAGGCGCTCAAGCGGCTCAGCGACAACCTCGAAGAGATGACGCAGTCCATCGAGCAGACCAACACGATCACATCGGCGTGGCTTAGCCTCTGGCACACCAAGTAGCCCGTGTCACTCGATTTCTACAATAACGTTTTGTGTGTCTTCCTACCGAGCGGTGGCATGATGAGCTGCCAGTGGCGAGTCGCAGCTTCGTGGTGCTTGCATGCAGCGTCGATCGCCCGACAATAGCGTGTAGCCGCCTGCTACCACGGGAATCCTTGCTGGCTGCCAGCTTGGCAGATAGCTCGATCGCAGCAGCGACGTGAGTGTCGCCACCTGCTGCTTGGAGGTACAGTGCCGACGAGGCATCCTGGAAGACCACCGAAGCCGAAGATGACGATCGACCTCATACCATTTGCTTGCAGCTTGGGCGTAATTGTGCCAACGAGCTACGACCCAGGCGTCGCGCTGGCTGCATGCGCAGCTGGTGTCCGTAAGCCGACCACAAGAATTAGATGTCGGTCGAGGACGGCCTTGACAAACTCCCTCGCTTTAGTGACGTACCGTCTGTACAATACTAGAGTGCGAGATCGAAAAGGGCAATTTGGGCATGTAGGCTCTTCAACCGAGGGAGCACCGATGAATCTGGTTTGTCCCACGCGTACCACCAGAAGTTCGATGGAAGATCTTTCGTCGCCTTGGCTCAGTTTTCAATTTCCACGACGAACAAGACCATGTCGATGGCGCCGCCCATGTCACCGCCCAAGCAGGACAACCTCCTCTTCGCGATCCCGAAGAAGGGCCGTCTATACGAGAGCGTCGTCAAGCTCCTCAACGGCGCTGGCCTCGACTACAACCGGGTACGCTCGTCGTCTGCGATGTCCACTGCATCATCTCTTGCTGATAGCCCAACCGCCTCGACATTGCGCAGTGCTCGTCGCTGCCTGTGACGCTGGTCTTCCTTCCGGCCTCGGACATTGCCACGTACGTTGGCGAAGGTAACGTCGACCTCGGGATCACGGGCCAAGACATCATCGCCGAGTCGCAGACGACCGTCCACGAGCTCATGGTAAGTCGTCCTCTCGATGCCTCCCATGCAACTGCTCATGGGCGACGCTAGAACCTTGAATTTGGCCGCTGCAAACTGGCTGTGCAAGGCCCCGTGAACAGCGCGATCACGCACCCGAGCCAGCTCGCCGGGAAGCGCATCGTCACGTCGTTCCCGCACATTACGGCGCAGTACTTCAAGCAGTTTGAGACCACGACGCCGACGCGTACGCTCTTCGTATCAACTTGATACAAAGCTCACAGGGACGCGTGTAGAGATCAAGTACGTGGGTGGCTCGGTCGAAGCGGCTTGCGGCCTCGGCTTGGCCGACGGCATTGTCGATCTCGTCGAGACCGGCACGACCATGAAGGCTGCGGGCCTTGAGATCATTAGCACCATCTTGACGACGCAAGCGGTCCTGATTTCGAACCCCAAGTCGCGCCACGAAAAGCTCGTCAAGAAGATCCACCAGCGCTTCGTCGGCTTCATCCTCGCGCAGCAGTACAAGATGATCACGTACAACATTTGCTCTGAGAAGCTCCAGCACGCCATCAAGGTACACATACCCACGGCCGCTGGAGGCTAAACGCAATGTCTAGGTCACGCCCGGTCGCAAGGCGCCGACGATCAACCCGCTCTTCAACGAAGCGTTCTTCGCGGTCTCGGCCATGGTGCCCCGCTCGGACGTCGGCGATATCATGGACGACTTGCACGAACTCGGCGCAACCGACATTATTGTCTTTGACCTCGAAAACTGCCGGGCGTAAAGCGACTCTAGTTAGAACCCTAGTCCTTTTGTGGAATCCATTTTTCGTTATACCATCGATGACCGTATATGGTCTCAACAACTTTGTTGGCTAATAACATCTATGCTGCACCATCGACCGCCGGTGCCAAGGGATGCAGATAGGATAGCAAATGTTCAGTACTAGTGCCCGTCATTTGGTTGGACTTGCATCGGTCATGTCGCCGTCCCGGTAGTCTTGCGCAGGAAGGCTAGTACACGTCCTATCGACTTTTTCAAAAGAGTAGTGGAAACAGAAAATACATTATTCGACAAGAATACAAATTCGTCGTGGACTGGCACGAAAGGACTTAGAATGTGGTGCCGTTGGTCGGTGCAGAGATGTTCAAAGTCTCGGCCATGGCAACCGGCGGGGGCGTCGTCGGCTCGTCCGCCGAGGGCGCAAACACCGCCATGACGGGCGCGGCCGGCGCAGCCATCTGCACGGGGGCGTCGACGACGGGCGCGGCGCCCCACTTGGCCGTCCAGAACGCGTCCGTGTTCATCTCTGCGTCGTCCTGCGCCTTTTGCTGCGGGCTCAGCGCCGTAAAGAAGGTGCCTACTTTTTGCTGGATCGCGGCGGCGTTGACCATCGGGTTGGCCTGCGCGACGCTCGAGACGAGGTTGAGCACTTCGTTGAGTTGGCCCATCGCAGAGGCAGCCAGCAGCGTCGAGAGGAAGAGGCGCTTGAACATGGCGGAGATAACTAAGAAGTGATTTGGGCTCATATTGCGCAGCACCGAGTTGTATGTACAGCCGACAAGTGGCGAACGCATTCATCCAGAGCTCGTTGTGCATGAACGATCGGCGTTGTAGAAGCGACGCGGCGGCTGGATCCCGCTCGATCCAGTTGCAAAACGTATGTTGTCTACTAGCAGAAGGTTTACCCAAGTGGGGACCGAATTGTCCGTTCCAAGTTGTCCATTAATCGTTAGAGTACACTATTCGATGCATCTCGGCTGCCGTTCTAGCGGTGGCTTGCAACGAATAGCTCGGTGGTGTGCGACTGCTCGCCGACACCACTTCAAGCTGCATCAGACCCATGATAAGACACTGCTTGCTCCCATAGCGTAGCCTGGGGGAGTCGGGCGTCCAAACACTTAAAAATCCCTCCCAACCTCCTCTAAACACAGTGTCCTTGTCCACGAAGGTGTAGTCCTATTCATTTACTAGTACGTCTACAAAGTCGATTACTACATCCAGTTAATACTTGAGTTGGCGGGCGAGGGAAACAAGGTGCAGGCTTTAGCCAATCGGTCGACGTCGGGTTGAGCGGTGCTTGTAGAGCCGAGGTGCGAGCAGTCGGCTTGTCAAAGCCACGTTGCTGACGTTGCAAAATGGAGACCAATGTCCAAAGCGACAAAGAGCAAGGCCATGCACACGACACCGTTATTCATATTCTCAAAATGTGCGAATCTGCCGCGTTGGACACGAAAACAATAATGACTCGAAAGTACTTTCTAGTATTTCGTCATGAGCCAGCCAGCGTCGCATACCGTCCTTTGTTCGGAACTGAGCATGCAGTGCACGGAGGTAGAACGTCAGTGTCTCGTTCGATTCGTCAGCTGGAGAAGCCCCGGCTTTCCCAATCACACTACCATTCAACTCATCCAACTGTTCTAGTTCTTGAACTAGGAAGAGCCAACAACAAAGTAGTCGGAGCTGTAGTCGGAGGCGTCGAGTCGCTGGCAGCTCGGCGCAAAATTGTTGCGTGTGTTTATCCGATCCTGCGTATCCGGTCGTCCGGATATTGTGCCAGCGGGCCGTTGCCCACAGGTCAAGACGACGCCATGGCCCGAGCCGGGGCCCGCAAGTCCAAGCCGTCGTCGCGGCCCAACACGGTACACGTGACGATGGACTCGGACGGACTCTACAGCTGCCCAGACGAGGCTTGCGCCTACCGCGCGGAAGTGTGGCGACTCCTCTATCAGCACGTTGCGAACAAGCACGACGACTTTATCATCGACATGCAAGTCGGCGCCGACGCGACCGTCGCCATCTTCCAGCGCCCCAACCGCGAGCTCCAGTGCCCAAAATGCACCTTTCGCAGCGCGTCGTATGAGAGCGTCAAGCAGCACATCAATAGCACCCACGCCGGCCTCGGCGTCGCACGGGACCTCGTGCAGATTGAGAATCGGCCCGCGCCGTTCCGGTGCCCCGACTGCTCAACCACGAGCATCGAGTGGTCCAAGCTGCAGAAGCATTGCGCCTCTCGCCACAAGCGAACCTTGCCGGACGAACCGAGCTACGCGCTGCCAGCGTTTGATCGAACGTCGTTAGCCGCCGACACGCCCGTGTACGACTGCCCCAAGCAGTACTGCTCCTTCGAGACGTCCGATCTGTCTGCATTTCAAGAGCACCTCAAAGTGGTCCATCCGTCGAAGAAGCGCAAGATGCCAGATCTGCTGCCGCGCTACCTCGTCCCGCCCGAGGGCCCGTACACATGTCCAGTGTGCAAGGCCGCAATCACGTGCTGGTCGACGCTGCTCGAGCATGTGGCAGCGCAGCATCATGGTACCTTTGTCGTCGATCGGCCGACGACCTGCAAAGGCCGCGAGCTACGGTGTCCCGTCGCCAGCTGCGGCTACAAGACGACCGTGCTCGAGAACCTCGCGGCGCACTGCCAGAGTGTGCACAGCTACAGCGGCGCCAGTGCCCCGGGCGTCACGCCCGTTGTGCCCACGATGCGCGGGCGGAACCCGGTGTACGCGTGCCCCTTGTGCAGCTTTGAAACCGGCCTCGCCGCGTCGCTTCGGTTCCACTCGGAGGACGCCCATCAGCGCAAAGTCGCCATCCAGCACGCACCTGCAACGACGACGACGACGACCTCCAAGCAACTGCAAAGCAACGCCGTTGTCAACGCGGCGATCACGAACACCGGCGACTTTCGAATACTGGCGCCCGTCGCTTCCGGCGCTGAGATCATCTTTGAGCTGGACGAATGTACATAATTGTTTAGTCTTTTTTTAAATGGAAACAATGTCATTACGCGTCGATTAGCATGATGCACCGTCGCAGAGGACCAAGGACGCATCTCGACCAACTCCAGTTTTGGCGGGACGGCAGATCCGGTTGCACATCCTGTATCCGGACACGCCGCCAACGGGCCGCCCATGCCAGAGCGAGCAACCATCGTGGGCGTAGCAATGGACAACGACGGTGACTTTGCATGCCCGGCGTGCGACCGCACCTTCGCCACCTTCCACGCGCTCTACGGCCATACGCTGCAGCTGCACGACTTTGCCGTTGCGCGCAGCGACGCCAGCTACGCCGACGCGCAGCCGGTTGCCCGCAACGCCGACTCGGCCTTTGCCTGTCCCGTCGACTGCTGTGGCTTTAAGCACCCCATGCTGTTTCGCGTGCAGGACCACACGGAGCAGGCGCACGACTTCATGGTGGTGCGTGCGGCGCCGCTGGACGCTACCGACGACACAGCCACGGGCACGCACCAGTCGTCGGACTTCATTCCCATCCAGCGCGGTCGGAACGGGACGCTCGAGTGCCCCCAGCACTGCTGCACCTTTGAGACCGACGAAATGTCGTCTCTGGCCGTGCACGTCGAAGCGCGCCATGAGATTGGTGTTGCGATCGGGCCGCCCCGCGCCCAAGACGGCGACTGCGTGCGAGCGGCCCGCGTCCAGCACATGCTTTCCACGCGCGACGCTCATCCGTTGCTGCCAGCGACAGTCTCGGACGACACGGTGCACAATGGCGGTGCGTCTCTGGAGCCCACGCCCGTGGCGTCTCAACCGGCGACAACACCACTGCTGCCAAACCCGCCAGCACCAGAGACAGACGGTACGACGGCTGCCGTGATGCCAATGACCCAGATGCCAGACTTGGCACCGACGATCTCTACGCATCTGGACCCTGTGCCGGTGGACTCTTCACCCGTGACGACACGTCCGCCAAACGAGCCATCGCCAGAGACAGGCCGTGTCACAGCCCCGACTGCTTCTTCGTCGCCGCGTCTAGCTGTCTCTCCAACTCAAACGATGCTGCTCTCTGCGATGACCTTAGAGGTCACAACCTCCGCCGTGCTCAACCATGTCGAGGTGACCACAGAGGCTGCGCCGATGTCGCCGCCCTTGTCTCCTCCGTCATCACGACCGCACGATGCACGCGCAGCCAGCCTAGAAGAGCAATCTCCGCAGCCTGAGTGCTCCACCGACGCTTCGCCGTCACCGCCGCTCGTGCGACGTGAGAACGCAGACGTGTTGGACGATACACCGACAACGTCAAGTGCTGCGACGTTCAGTGATGTACCAGGGCTCGAATCAAAACGCATGCCGTGTACACCGCCCGTCGAGGCTGCTTCCCCGCTAGAAGCGCTGACCGTCAATGTCTCGTCGCCACCAGTGGCGCAAGGAAGCGAGTCGGCCGTGGACTTCTCGCTGCCGGCGCAAGGCGCTGACCTCGACGGTCAACACAAGCTCAGTGGCGACGATGGCCAAGACAATGCCGATGACGATGAGGCTGCTGAAGATGGCGACGACGGCCTCGACTACGACGACGAGCCTCGGCTCAATAGTTCCGAATCCGCAACAGTATTCTCCGTCGACGAGCCACCGTCAGAGCCAGAGATAACGAGGGTCGCGTCTTCTCTGCCAAAGGAAGAGACCACGCCGCTCGACGAGCCGTTCGTGGGGCGCTCGCCGCCGCCATCGCCCGGCGCGAACCTCGACTACGATGATAGCATCGATCTTGACGATGATGACCTCGAAGGCGATGACGACGAGCCTCGCCTTGCTGCGTCTTGGGTAGCAACCTCGGCCACCGACGCGCCGTCCGAGCTTGTGATGCTGCGTGACGTGCCGACGTCACCCCTGGCACACGCGGTCGAGGAGCCATTGTCGTCGCCGTTGTCGCCGGACGCCAACCTCGGGCTTGGCCCCGACTCGCCTCGTACTCCGAAAATGGCTCCGGTTGCTCACCTTGGCTACCGCCCCGAGACGCCCGAGACGCCGTCACTGCCACCGACGCCGGACGTCGCCAGGACCCCGAGTCCCTTTCATAACATGCGCCATTCAGTGCGCCCGACACCACCGCGACGCAGCAGCTACCACTCGGACGACGACGACCAGATAACTTCGCCTGGGCGGGGACGCGCGCCGGCGCGACGTTCTCTTGCGGGCTTTTCGTCGAGCGAGAGTTCGGCGTCGCCACTGCGTCAGCGCCCGCTCGAGCCGTTCGAGTGTCCCGAGGCATCGTGCCAGTACGAGCACGTCAACTTTAGCGTCTTCAAGTTTCACTGCTTGCACGAACATGGCTTGCACATTCGACAAGACGAAGAAGATGACGAGGACGAAGGAGAGGAGCCCTCGCCACCACCCATGATGCCACCAAGCTTGCGCAGGCCGACCAACACGGAACCCGACCGGCCCGCGGACCCCAAAGCCGGCCCCCGCCCCCCCGCCAGCCAAGGCGCCGTCGCCGCCGTCGAGCCCCGACGTGGTGCTTGTCCGGCCTGTCATCGCGCTGCACAAGAACGCGGCGGGCGAGTACGCGTGCCCGACGCCGGCCTGCCCGTACAAGAAGACGAATTCGATCTCGAAGCTCCAGACGCACTGCAAGGCCAAGCACGCGTACGATGTGAAGAAGGCCGACGACGTACCTTCTCTGCCCAAACGTCGGCGCAAGCGTCTGTTTGTCAACGCCACGCTGGTGAACGGCGACGAGCCAGGAACCAAGTACCTCCGCGCCCTCGAAGCGCTCGAGCCGGGCCAAGAAGTCTATGTCTGCGTCACGTAGCGCCTCCAACCATTTATTTAAGTTGCTGACACTCCCAGAATATCGTGCGATAGCAAGCGAAAGTGACCACTGGTTAAATACTAGTCCGTGCTCAAGGGGGCCAACGCAGCCGCTCCATTCATTAGACATGAAAACGACTGGTACATTTAGAGCACCGCTTCGAGACCGCGCACGTGGAGCTGCTTTGGCGCCTCGACTCCGGTTGCGTCGTCGAGAATCGGGTCTTCGGGCGGCACACCCGCCAAGTCGAGTGGCGTCACGACCTCGTACGAGCCCCACTTGCTCTCTCTCGCGCTGGCGGCCTCGGCCGTGTGGAAACCCGAAGCGTACTCGGCCGGCGTCTCGAGACCGTCGTTCATCTCGTTGCGCTTCTTGACGCCGACGACGACGAGCGCAACGGCGGCCACGAGACCGACGCAGACACCAATGATGCCCCACGGCGCACCGCCGTCGTCGTTGTCAGTGGTAGTGGCGATGCCGTCGGCCGTCGACGCGACCGAAACAGTCACCGGTGTCGATGCGTTGACTGCGACCGGGGCGATGGTTGCCGGTGCCGTCGACCGGTTTTGCAGCTGCGCAATCACCTCGTTGAGCGCAGTGCGCTCCTTGTTGAGCGCTTCTTGCTCCCTCTGGAGCTCAGCGCGCTGCTGAGCGATCGCGCGGAGCTCGCCTTGGATGTGAGCCGCGTCGGCGGGCGCTGGCGAGCTTAGCACTGGCTGGTTGCTACCGGATGTCGGGGCCGTCGTCGTCGGCGTGAGCGACGTCGGTGGCGGCGACGAGTAGAGGCGGTTGCGCTGCTCCTGCGCCACACGCTCTGCGACGGCCCGCGCGACCTCTTGGGCGACGTCTTGGGATATGGCTTGCGCAAGCTGCTGCTTGACATAGTCTTCGAGCCCGGCTGGTAGCTCTTGTTGTTGTTGTTGGGCAGCGACGGTGGACGAGAGAACCACGGCCGCGACGGCCGCGAGCCACATGACCAGAGTCGAGCGCATGCTTCTTGCAGGTAGATTGGAAATGGGGCGACGAGTGGGCGGCGCGACGGCGGCGCAGCATCCAGCGCTCGCGCACGATGGAACGGTCTGGCCATTGCATTCTCCACGTGGCGCGCCAATTTCGGCCAATCACGCAACGCTTCGCGCTCTCATTGGCCATTTTGTGACGGGATATGCGGTCGACGCCCCGTGATTGGTCCATCAACTCCAAGATCGTCCGATTCCAGATCTGGCTCTGGACGTTCAGTTCGATGCCAGCACCCAGCCGAAGAACTCACTCGCAGTCGCCAATTCGTCCCGAGATGCGACTGTGGGCACTGGTGGTCTGCGCTGTCTTGCTGGCCGCAGCGGAAGCGCGCCCCAATCTGCGCCTCAACCAAGCGTCGCCGTTCTACGAGCGCATCACGGCCATGCTGGCCGCGCTCTACGACGTCTCCACGATCGGCGAAGCGACGCACGACGATGCGTTTGGGTATTAAAGCCGACTATTTAACAAAATGGACCTGACTATTTGTCAAAGTAAACTGCACTGTCCAAGTCTCGAACATGGCCGCCATGCCGTTTGGACATAGACGCAACACGGATGAGGGACGACGTGCACTGGCGATGATTACCAAGCGGCAGTTAGCAGTCCGAGCACTGTTTATGTTGCAGTTTTGGGCGGATTCAAGATGGTAGCCGTCAACCGCTCGCGGTGGTGGTCCATTGAAAAAGCAAAAACTGGGAGTCGACAAGGAGAGCGACAAGGACCTCGCATGCCGCAACGCTCTCTACGTAGCATTGTGCATCGTTGTGGTACAGCGCGCATACCAAAGTCGACGGTTTCTCGGAGCATGACGCTGTGTGGAACGTCGTCTGAAACTGCAGCTTTGGTTGACCGCATGGACGTCTACGTCGTCGTGGCGCCGACGCCCGCGGCCACCGAAGGCATCGCCGCGCTCTTGGCCTCCAGTACGTTCTCCCGTCGTTGCGAGTCATTCCACGTTGACCAGGTTCGGTCATCCGCATCCAAGCTCTCTCGGGCGCGGTGCTCACGCTGGACGAAGTACGGCACGTGTTGGCCGATAGAGACCTAACGCCACTGCATGCGTAGGTGCACCGCCACGCCGTACAGCAGCAGCAAGCGGTATGCACAGTCAACCTCAATGCCATGGGTGCATCAGGAATACCTAGTGTTCCTGGGTCGTGCGAAGAGCAAACGACGAGCTTGACGCGCTGTTACCGACTGCGCCGTTGCGGCTACGCGTTGAACCTCGTTGCGACGACCCAGCGTTCTCAAAGCAGCACTTAGGAGCTCCAAGTGGCGTTGGACGAGGCAGAAACCCGCTGTCACTCGATGCAGCTCGAGTTTGCCCAGTTCCAACAAGACGTTCAGGAGCTCCAGGCGCAATACGCAAAGTACGCCAACGCTACGGGAACGATTCTTCAGCCTGCAAATTAGAGTCTCCGAGGTGCACCAGCGCGTGTTGTGGGAGTACCTCCCCGCGCACGACCCGTCGATGGCGAGCATTCCGAGTGTTTCGTACAACGTCGAAGAGACCGTCCATGCTATTGGCAAGTACACGATCCAAGCGACCATCGGCGAGGGCCAGTACGCGTCGGTGTTTGCATGTTGCGTGCGGCCAGACGCGCCGGCCGACCCGTCCTTTACAGCGCTAGCTCCGTCGCCGCCGCTCGCAGTCAAGGTCATTGAGAAGGCCAAGCTCTTGGATGTGCTGGCGCTCCAGCGCATCCAGATGGAGATATCAGCGCTCTCGGACCCGCTCTTGCGCCACCCGAGCGTCCTCTACTTGCGCGACATCATCCACACACCAAAGTTCATGTACTTGGTGACGGACCGCGGCGGCAAAGACCTCTTCGAGTACTTTGGCGCGCACGAGAGTAGATAACCTACGGCTTGATGGCAGCTCAAATACTTGGTAGATGGCATCTCGGAGGCCACCGCCGTCCACGTCATGTTCAAGATCGTCGACGCGATCCGGCATTTGCACACGCACGGGTACTGCCACCGCGACCTCAAGCCGTACGTCGATGTCGGACTGCCACGTGTCTTGACGCTCGCTTGTGATAGCGAAAACATTCTGTTTGCGCCCGAGTCGGCCAGCGTCAAGATCGTCGACTTTGGCTTGTGCTACCGCGTGGCCCGCGGACGAAAGCCGCTGAGCGACTTTTGCGGCAGTCCCGGCTTCTTTGCGCCGGAAATCCTCCTCGCCGAGACGTACGACGGGTTCAAAGCCGATGTGTGGAGCCTCGGGTGCATTCTTCTCGAGGTAGCGTCCTCTCTGTTCTTATCCCGTGCACCAAAATCTCTGCGTAGCTCTTGCTCGGCAATACCTTCTTCTTGTCGGTGTGGATGACGGCGTATTCGCTCGACGTCCTCGGCGACCGCGCTCTGTACCGCGATACCATCCATGCGGTACGAGATCGCTCCATGTCTCGCGTCTGAGCAGCGCTAGAACCTCGCCAAGCTACGAGACGCCCTCGACGCACCAGCCATGCAGCTCTACTCGCCGCCGATCAAAGAGCTACTGCTGCTCATGCTCGATGCGTCGACCAAAACCCGCCTTGGAATTCAGGACGTGTACGAACACCCCGTGTTTGAGGCGCAGCGACGCAAGAAGCAGCCGCACCCGCTCGTCAAGAGCAGCAGCAGTGTCGTCGAAGCAAGTGGACCGCCGCGCCTCGCCGTCCAAGGTCACGTGCACATTCATCCGATGAGCCACCATCCACCATCGCCGCCCCGACCGCGCTCGGAAGAGCCCCCAACGACGGGCAAGGTCATTTTGCCCGCGATTTCAAAAACGAGTCCGGACAAGCCACGGTAGCTATGAGTTACAACAGCTATAAGAACGACAATAAGGCGCAAGTGCGTGGCGTCTACAGGCCCATGAGCTGCTTGACAAAGACGCGCATTTCGTCGCGGCTGAGGCGGCCGTCGCGGTTCTGATCGTACTCGTCAAAGCACGCGTCAAAGTCGAGGCGTGTTGTGCCGTTCATGGCCTCGGCCATGGCGTCAATGAACGCGCGCGTCTCGTCGCGGTCGAGGTACCCGTTCTGGTCTTGGTCGAACGTGTGCCAAATGTCCTCAATGCAGCGGTCGATCATCGCTTCCTGGAGCTCGGCCATCTTGGTGCAATTTGAAAAGTGTAGTCGGCGATCAGATGCGCGAGAACGCAAAGTATTGCATACAAATTTTGAATGATTTAATTGCTTCACATGATAGTCGCCGGGTTGTGCAGTCGTCAGTCAGCGTGGCAGTCACCAGGAAGCCTCTTCTGGCGGCTTCACAACCGTGGGCAGCGCAGTCGGTCTGGCGCAGTAGACTAGTCGGAAGGGACTGTGCTCTTGGCTGTAAGGAATGAAGCGGCGTGAATTTGATGCGGGTGCTTGCTACTTGCTTGCTCGGTGCACGAGTTGCCTGTTGTACACGAGAAGGACTGGACTTGACACCGAAGGGTTTTTAGCAAATTAAGCGCTTGCAGAAGGCTGCTGCTAACGTCTACTTGACTAATTTTGAATCGTGAATTTCCCACTTGATTCTTGAAGAAAGGACGTGGGCAAAGGCATCCTTCCTTCTACACACTACAAGTGAAGTTGCTGTTGCACGGAATTTTCAACATGCACAAAACGAGCGCTGCCATACTTTTCAGTGTGCCAGCGCTCACATCTGCCATGCAGCTTGCCGTGCTCTCGCTACTCTCTCCTACGACGCTACTTTGAGAATGATCCAACCCCGAACGCCCGAAGCTCCCAACGCCACTCGTCGTATTTCAGCCAATCCCGTGCGTGTATTTATTATTGACCAATCCGATGGCGCCAAATGCAAATGGCACCCATTCATTGGCCACTTTCGTAATCATTTTTTGGCCAATTAAAAGCGAGAGCGGGTGCTCAATCTCAATCTTAAAAATCAAATCATAGGTTGCGACGATTACTGCGGGCACGCGCCTTCGATCGCGGCCTTGAGCTCCTCAACGCGATCCGCCGCGATACCGAGAAGCATGCTCGTAGGCTCGCCCTCATGGAGCAAGGTCAGCATCACACCCTTCTTGTTGGGCGCCACCGTGACCTTGAGGCCCTTGTACAGCGCGGCGTTGATCATGATCTTGCCAATCGAGTTGCGCGACAGAATGCTAAGATGGACTAAGAACAAGAAGTTGCCACAAGGTGTCATGTACCGTGCGGCCTTGGTCGAGTTGTTTTGGAGAATCTTGAACGGGTGCTTGCCAATGTCGGCCCAGCGCTTCTCGGCCGCCTTGAAATGACGGATGCGGAGCTCGTCGACTTCGTACACGACCGTCTCGTCGGCTTCCGAGGACGACTACGCAAGCTTGAGCGACAGATGCTAGCGGCTAGTGGTGTACCTTGATGATGACCGTCGCCTCTTCCCGACCAATGTTCTCGTCGTCCTCGTCCTCCGTGGCCGCCGGCGCCGGGACCGCCTTGGGCAAGTTGAACGAGAAAGACGACGATGACGCGGCAGGTGCGGCCGCGCCGCCAAAAGAAAATGACGCCGGCGTCGAGGCAAACGCAGAAGAGGCCGCAGGGGCCGGCGCGGCACCAAAGCTGAAGCCCGACGTCGGCTTGGCCAGGCTAGCTGTCGCGGCCAGTGCGCTCGTAGCGGGGCTCGACGTCGTGGTCGTACCAAAGGAAAAACCGGTTGTTGTTGCCGGCTTGGCCGGACTCGCCGGTGTTGTGCTCGAGCTAAACGAGAAGCCCGTCGTCGTCGCAGACGGAGCGGCCGCGCCAAAGGAAAAGCCAATCGTCGTCGCGGGCTTGGCGGGGCTCGCAGGCGTAGCGCTGGCACCGAACGAAAAGCCAGTCGTCGTCGCCGGCTTGGCCGGGCTCGACGTGGTCGCAGACGGAGCGGCCGCACCAAAGGAAAAGCCAGTCGTCGTCGTCGTCGTTGAGGTCGGCGCAGCACCGAACGAGAAGCCCGTCGAGGGCTTGTCAGAAGACGTCGTTGGTGCGGCGCCAAACGAAAAGCCAGTCGGCGGTGCCGGCGGCGCCATCTTCTTGACCGGCGCGTGCAGCGCCGTTACCTTGGCTTCGAGCTCGTGCGCTTGACGAATGTAGTCCTACACGCATGCACACATGAGGCCTGCGTCAAACATGCCATAGAACGTACTTGGACAGCGCCATTCCAGAACGTCATCGGGTTCTCGACCACCTGCTGGCTCACAAATGCAAAGAACTCCTTGTTGAGCACCTCCATGACGGCGCCAAGCGCCGCGTCGCGCGAGAGACCTGACGTCTTTGCCTTGATCCAGTCGTCCGACAAGGGCGTGTGCTGCACAGGCGTCTGCGCGGCCACCACGGGCTTGGCGGCGGGCGTCGGGTTGGTGAGCCCTGTAAAGCCGCTGAATGGATTCGCCGAGGGCGCGGGGGCCGCCTGCGTCAGGCCCGTGAAGCCGCTGAACGGGTTGCTCGACGCCGGCGCCTACACACATGCTTCGCATGGGCGCCATCGTCGCATAGCTGCGGCGAACGTACCGCAGCGGGCGCGACCGCGGGCGCCGGGCGCTTGCCCTTAGGCACGACGATACGGCGCTTGGAGATCTCCGTTTCGGAGGCGCGCGTCATGCCGTAGCCAGCGACCGTGTCGTCTTCGCGAGGGTCGCGGTCCTCTTCGGCCTCGTACTCCTCGCGGCGCATCTGGCCATTCTCATTGCGGCGCTTGGACATGATCACTGGTTATCGCCGCTTGTTTTTATCTGTGCTACGACTATTATACACCATCGACTAACTAAGAAAGACGGTTTGTCCCGTTTGTCCCAAGATATGCTTCTCGGCTTGTCCAAACACCGAAGCCTGTCCCGTGACGAGCCGCCTTCGTCTTGACCGGCAGTCTCAACACTTTGCACTCGACCGGCACCACCATGATGCACCACCCTGGCAGGTGCTGCGTTGTACTAAGCTTGGTAAAGCCTGAGGCAGGTTGTTGGGATGAATCCGGATACGTGTGGCGTCCTTGTGTGCACTCGTAGTGCGACGTGTGGGGTCTTTGCGTCCACCTCGCCTCTTGACAGAGCAGAGTGCACGAGCCGCTCGGTCGTTCTTCGCCGTAGAGACGCTGGAGGATGCCCTGTCCAGCATCACGACGCTCAATTGCATCGAACCAAGCAGTCACGCCGGCGGTATCCGGACGATCCACACCCCTTCAAGATCGCGAGCGCGATGGCCGCGCCGACGGTCGCATCAAGCTTTCACGTCATGTGCACGGGCCAAATCCAGTCCATTACGGTATCAACTCGTGTCATATCACGTCCGTCTGAAGGCACCTAGTACGACGGTGTTGAGAACCTCTACTGCAAGTACGGGCTCACGTACGGGTCCGACTGGCACTTGGAACACGTAAGAAACCGAGCTTGGACATCCCAAGTCCTGTACATGCAGCTGAATAGGGCGTGGAAAGCGGGCTCTCACAGATCGGGTACCGGGCAGCGGCGCGGCGCGAGATTGCATTTCATTTTCCGCTCGACATGACCTTCAAGACCACCAACCCGTTCGGGTGGCCGCGGCTTGTACTGAGCGTACGAAGGAGACGCAATTCTCGAGCAGCGCCTTGAGTCCGCATAGGTCTACGGGATGGACATGCTGGGACGTGACGTCATCCGCGGGTACGGCTCGGTGCTGCTACCAACGGTCGCGGGGACCCACACGAAGCGCATCCCGCTCTTCAAACCGCAGTCGTCGAGCATGCTGCAAGGCTTCATTGCGTGGCTCACTGCGTCACCGCCCGAGGTACGATGTCGAAATGACGTGGCAGTCTACACGGTCATTGATAGTTTTTCGACGCGAAGTTCATTGCCCAAAGCGACGGCCGCGAGCTGACGCGCGTCACGTCCCAGGGCTTTGCGACCGTCGAAGTCAACGTCACGCTGCACGGTTTCCAGCAACACGGCTACGTCTTCACCGCCTGAGCGATCCCAGATCTTATTTCCTGCTTAATGTCTATCTCCAAGTTTTCCTGCATGACCGGGAGACACATGTGCGCTAGCTATCGACCTGAGCTTAGTCCGTGGTCGACCACGGCTTGGGCGGCTCCAGCGATCGACCGCAGGATTAAAAGAAGCCTTTTGGAGTAAAAGAATGCGCGCGGTTGAATAAAAGACGCACCACCCACTCACCAGCTGGCTCGCGCGGCAACCGCGGTGATAAGCTACAGTCGAGCCAATCAGCGCGCCTATCGTGTCGGTCGGTGATTGGCTACAGGGGGGCGAATCATGGACACGGACGGTGTGGTATTTATATTAATTTCGACCAATCGGCGTCGGCAAAGCACTTAGCACAAACCTTCGCGCGCCATGTCGGCGAGGCTTTCGCGCAGAATCTTTCGCCGTTTCCGGAGCGACGTGCGCTACAAGTTCAAAACCGTTCGTGAGTGCGCGCGCCTCAAGTGCAATATGCAATATCCAACGTACGAGCGCGCCTTCCTTGGAGAAGAGGTTCAAGAAGGAGTGCTGGACGTCGTCGGCCTTGCCAAAGACCTTGTGGAAGTAGTCTTCAATGTCGTGCTTGACCTTGTCCATAGCCATGTCGAGCTTGATGGCCTTCTCCTTCATAAAGGGCACGTTCATCTCCTTGCCTGAGTAGCCGCGCTGGAGGTTGCGTCGGATGAACGTGTCATATTCGCTGATGATGCGAATGATCAGGTCGCTCGTCGAGATGCCGTCTGTGCGCTGCGTCTCGTGGAACTTGCCAATGGCCTTGATGTGGGCGTAGACATCGCCTACGTCGATTTGGCATGAGCCGTCGGCGCAACCGGCAATTACGCAACGTACCGCCGTCGCCGCTCTGGCCGCTTGAGTCCGTGTACGGGATCGCGTCGTGGCACACGTAGTCGATCTGGTGCTTGTCGAGAAACTCGTCCGTAAGCACCCACGGCGAGCCTTCAATGACCTCGTCGACCCACTTGCAGTGGCGCAGCGACTCGTAGCGCTCTTCTTCCGACATGACCGTGCGGCCCTTTAGGCGGTGCGTCATCTCGTCGTTGCAGCAGCCCACGAGAAGGTACACGTTCGGGTACGCCTGCTTGCATTGCTGCAGCGCGCGGGCGTGGCCAAAATGGAAGAGATCGAAAATGCCATCCGCAAACAAGCGCAGTGGCCGGCCCGTGAGCGAGCCAGGTTCGCCTAGTAAAGCATTTTAGGCGAGGGCCAATTTCGAGGATCGGCTACCTTCTTTGAGCTCGCGGCGCGTCGACGCCTCGGGCACGGGCTTCAACGGCTTTTCTTCGTCCGAGGTATCGGACTCGTCGCCAGAGCCCTGCGTCGAGTGCTTCTCTTGCGCATGGTGGTCCTCGCCATCGTCATGCTCGTCGCGCTTTCGCTTGTCCTACATGCAGCATGAGCGTCGGGGGACATCCGTGGATCGCTTCGTCGTCGTACACCCCGGGCCATCTCTGCGGTTGCGGAAATATTCGAATATGGCTTGCGGAGGGGAATAATTGGTGGGCTGCCGGATATTTATAGCCAATCGGATCCAGGTATTTTGAATCCATGCGTTTCGATTGGATGAAATGCGTTGAGTCGACTGGTAACCGGATCGCCTGGCCAAAGATTCCGAAGTTTGATGTGTCTTTTTTGCGACACCCGATCCCACCAAACGAGCGATGGCAGAGCTCATTGAAGCTGGAGCTCAGGACCGACACTAATGATGCATTTGCTTCTCATAGCAGGTACTCCTTTTTGCTATATTCTATCGTTGGCTTCTATCAACTTTCACGGAGCTTTGGCGAGATGTGTGCCAATTGCAGGATGAGGAGAGCCGCGCTCTCTGCCACTGCGGGCGAAAATTCTTGTCAAGATTCTCGCGCCGCGTGCAGCTGGCTCATTCGAAACGGAGACGAAGCGTTCTCCTGCATGCGCGTGCTGCCCTTCTCGCCCGACGCACCTTCCGCCTTCCTCGTTCATCTACCGCCAGCTCTCGGTACAAGGCCAGACGTGAGCCTAGTGTACCTCACCCTTGACTCGACGGGTTCCGGGCTGCAAAAACCTGACACAGGATCGCGGAAATGAACACTATTTCGCGCTGCCAGCGACTTTGCACTTGCCATTCTTGATACTGTTCCCTCTTCCCGGGGCGCACGCCGTAGCAGCAGGGCAAGGGCGAACGCAGAGATAGCTACAGGTTTGTACTACGGTATATGTCTACGATGACGCGACGACGGGAGTGTATAAATATCACTGCACCAGAGAGCCCTATTTGTAATACTTGGAGGGCCGTTGGACGGGAAGCAGCAGTGAGTCTCGGTCGCGCGGGCGGAAGAGCGACCGAAAGAACTTGGAGACGGGCGTGAACCACTTGGCGTCGTGCGGGCGGTGCGTCTCGACGACCGACGTGGTTCGCCGGCGATGCCGACGACTCCCGAGGGACTCGGTGGTGCTGCTGCACGTTGTATCGGTCGCCGACTTGGTCGTCGCGTCCGTGCTGGCCGCTTTGGCATCGTGCTTGGGCGAGATAGGGTCGTAGAGGTACGAGAGGTCGAGCATGATGGAAGTCCGCGTAGTCGTGCAGACGCCCGACCAGCGCGTGTCTGAGGCGTCAAAGAGCACGACGCCGGCGCTCTCGCGGGCCGAATGGGTCCGTGGCATGGCGACAATTCGCAAATACCCGATTACTGCAAGCTCCGTTCAATATGGCCAGTCGGCGGCGATGCAAATTATGTGGTCAGTCGGTCGGTCGTGAGTCGTCCGGAATGTGGCGTTCGATTCCTACCAGTACCTCTAGCATTTAATACCATGTATCCGTACATTCTTAGTACTCTAAGATCCTCCTAAAGTTGTGAGAAGAAAACCTGCAGGAAATGGAAACCTTTCAAACTATGTTGAAACCAAGTTGAAACCCATGGGATCGGTTCAGATCACACCAACTCGCACCAAGCGCCCTTGAACGAGCACGAACGGCGACGCTTGGGCTTGGAGATGGGAGGGCAACGTTGCAGTCGGTACATACTGTAAACGTATATTAGTGAATGGACTAATTAGCGTGTGCGCCAGAGATAGCTCCACGTGGCGAACCCAAAGTCGCCCCACAGACATTCCAAGCAGCAGGACGGTCGAGCGACATTCCGTTGCCGATATGCACCTCAGAATCTACGAAGCCAGCGACCGACCGCGGAGGTGCCGACCGTTGCACCGCTCTGTAATACGCAGAGAGTAATACCCGTGCAACTTCCTGTTCACTGGTCGAGCATCACGCACGACGAGTTGGGTGGTGTGTAGCTTTCAGAAGGTAGCGGCAAGTGCGCTACCTACCAGCACAACGGTGGTCCTCCCTTTCGTTGGAGCTCCCACTGAGGCGCACACCCAAGTTCGCTTCGAGATGGCAGTTTGTCCGGCTCGCGAACGATCGTGCTGAGGG
>NW_008246101.1:19379-35885 GCF_000281045.1 Saprolegnia diclina VS20 | reverse complement strand
TTCCGCACCATAGCGACGGCGACGACGACTGTCGAAGAGTACTCGTTCCCGAATTTCGTCATGACCGCGACGCTCTAACTTTAAATTGCCCAACACGATGAGATTCAACCAACGAGATTATGCAGCTTGAATAGGGGGTTTCAAAGTTGAAAATGGAGATTTCAATGGAGTTCGAAAAAATGGACTTTCGAAAATACGGCGCGCTGATTGGACAAAAAGGAAGCGAATTTCTCCCTTGTCGAGGCAACTCCATTGCAATCTCCATGGTCGATTTTCGGCCATGGAGCGAGTCCATGATGGAGAGAAGTGAGGCCATCAAATTTCGCAAGGTTTTTTGAGAGCGCGCGGCCGCGCCGTTAGACGCGGCGGGCAAGAAGGCCAGGGTAGTCTACTCGAACAGGGGCATGTGCGCCAAGCCAGCGCGCATGCGAGACGAGTAGTCCTACAAGGACATGCGCGGAAGGCTCTCTGCAGCCGACCGTGAAGAACGTTTCATCAACATCGAGACGAAGGACGATGCCACGTGGGCGACGTCCGCTATGCCCAACGACGCCCACAACCTGGTGCGCAACCAAGACGATGCACGTTGTTCTTTACTTCAAGACCATAGATAAGGCAGCGGACCTGTTGAGAGGATCTCAAGAGGAGGTACGCTGGCGCAAGGACCGCCATGTCCTCGGACCTAGCTCTCGAGCCTCGGACTGTCGGGCGCCACGCAATAAAAACGAATCAAATTATGGAGGTACATGCATTTCGGCCTCCGGAATGCCTCCGGAAAGCAAACGCTTTTCATTGGCTATAAATCAAGCAATTTTTGGCGCCATGGACCTGCTCCATTGCCATTGGCTTTTCCATTTTTTCAACTTTGAAACCCCCTAATACATGTACAAAGATACCAGTGGGTCGAGGTCCTTCAAGAAAGAAGCAAGAAGTCGGCGAAGAACACTCGGGTTCCGACATTCGAAGCCTTTTGCGCGAGACTTCCTCGGCGATGGAATCCTTCTTGAATGTAGCGAGCAGTGGTTGCGGACCACTCCGTTCGGCATGCGACACACGGCTGCAGCGAGCCGCTCGTCGAAGCGGCGATGGCCCTCGATCCAACGTGACCCGCGGGGCCGTGTGTATTCAGCACCGTCGACCGGCTGGAAGCGAGTTATATAACTGTGCTCGGTCTTGTGCTTCTCGTTGTGCCCCACGGCAACAAGATACAGCAAAGTGTCGTTCGGTGAAGCCACTGGATACGTTCTGAGCGGTATCTTATCCATACAAATACCAAGCCTAATGGGTGGCAGCACCGTCGACGTCATCCAGATTCACCATTGAAATCACAAAAGTTGATCAAAAAGTAGCTATTTGTGTGCAGAAGAATGCACTCGGTTTCTTGAACTTTAGTCGATTGAATCGAACGAGAAGGATTGGGATCAAACCCATTGCATGGGTCGAGAAGAAACGTTTTGGCGCTGGACATGATGCCCCATCGACCAAGTACTTAGCGAAGGGAGCAGCTCAATGCTTCAACCATCCGCGCGATCTACGATTCAGGTGCGGGGTCGACCGTGTGGACAGGCGACAGATTCCGGCGTAGGTCACACCCACGATATAGTCAATTCAATATATATTGGCCGCCTTGCAGCTGCGCGTGGGACGAGGGGTCTGTTCGAGCGTGTTCCATGGATGATTCAAATGGCCTCACCACCGCGCCTCGAAAGTATTCGGGTCATGCCCTTGCTCGTCAAAGAAACAAGCTGCCCTCTCTCGCATTCACAGGGCCGTGCTAGTCGCCTCGGATCTTTATAAGCATCTCGTGCTCATGTACTAGCGCCTGCGGTGTTATGTGTCGTATGCGGCGTCGTGGCACGACCTTGAGCTTCAAGGAACTGGCGCTGTGCAAAGATCACGAAGTGGGCGTGTCGCAAATCGCGCTGGACAGTGTTTGCACTTGGCACTTAACAAAATACCATGACCTCGTTCATTGCCGGCGCCAACCAACTCCAGCTGCTCACGCGCGGCGCGCAATTCGCCGTCAGCGCCATCGCCTTCTTCTGCGTCACGGGCGTCACCGGTCTTTCCGCCGGTGACTTTGCCTTTGTCACGGCCTTCCTCTTGGCTGCGCACGCCGCCCTCTACTACCTCCTCGCGATCCATTTCAAGAAGCTCGAGCTCTCGGCCTTCACCGTGCTCGTGACCGACGGCGTCCTCGGCGCGCTCGCGCTCATCGCGGCCATCGTGCTCGCTGCCAGCTCCAAGGCGTTCTTCTACTGCCACGCCAACAGCTGCGGCGCGCTGTACATTGCCACGATCGGCCTCTTCCTCGCCGCGGCCATCCAGGGCTTCCTCGCGTACCTCAGCTACGCGGCGCTCTACTTGACGCCCAACAGCGCGGTCGTCGTCGAGGACCTCGAGAACCCGGTGCACGAGACGACCGAGTACGTGGCGCCCGTCGAGATCAAGACGCCGACGGCGCAGTAATCGATGCCCCCTCTCTTCTTAACCTATGTCAATGCGATTCTAGCAAGTGCCCATTTGATTCTGTGCATCTCAGAGACTACCGACTACTGCTGGTACCTCATTAGTCGCTGCGCCGGCGAGAACACCTGAGCAAACCCACTGCCCGATACACTCTCAGTTCGACTATGTGGCTTTGGTGATCCCGCATAGTGGTCCTTGCGCTCTGCAGTAGATGGCTCAAGCGTACACGGGCGTCTCGATAGAACATCCAGCACCACCGTATCCGACAACTCAGTACGTAGTGTAGTCGTTGCAGACTTGTGCATTTGGCAGACGACCAAGTGCAGTACATCAAGTACATCATTTCGTGCATGCATTACATAAACGTTAGCTTCAGACGCGACGATCTTACACTTGGGCGAGGTGTTCCTGGGGCGGGACGTACTCGCCAGGGTACTCGCCGCGGGGCGTGCGCGGCTCGTTGGCGCCAAACGCGTCGTTCATGTCGAGAGCGTCTTCCATCGGCACCTTGGGGCTCGAGTAGTCGACCATGGTCAAGCCAAACGAGATCAAGTGGAGGGCCGCCACGATAAAGAGGAACGCGGTCGACGCGCGGTACGACGAGCAGTTGATGCCGTCAGTCACGTTGAGCGCGTTCTGGAGCTTGCAGGCGTCGTTAAGCAACTTGGACGCGGCCATGGAGATGCCCGCAATGAATAGCAGCGCGCCGAGCACAGCGTCGTGGGCGAGCAGCGCCGTCTTGGTCGGGTACACGGCGGGCACCTTGTGCAAGAGAAGGAGCCCGACCATGCCCATGGACGCCATCCAGCCCGTGTAGGCGACGATGAGGCTGTAGTCGGCGTACGAGAGGCCTGTGACGGCCGTGGCCGTGAGCATGGCCACGAAGGCGCTGCCCGCTTGCAGACCGCGGAGGACCAGGTGGATCATGGCCTTGTGGAGGTGGTAGCTTGTCGGTAGCGCGACCATGACAATTGCGGAATGCACAGCACTGTGGCAGGATTTCTCGGACGGTGCGTTTAGCCATTTGATAGAAACATCGCACCTCCCACTAAAAACACGCCACTTCCCGCGACGGTTTCGAAAGCTGACCAATCGGCGGGCGCTGAAATAGCATATCGGCAAATCGTGCCAAAAAGGGGTACGGCCGTTAAGCTTCGAATCGAAGGCAACTTGGTCAACCCATCCAAGCGTTCGCCAGTCGTAAATCCTAGGGCCTCGAGAGCATAGAGCTATCTATACTAATTCGTTTTGTTTTTCTCTACTGAAATGCAAGCGGGGGTCAATATTTCTATTGAAATCTAAGTCGGTTCAGGCTCCGAAAAAGGGCGCGTACCCCTTTTTGACATATTCCGGCTTTTCCATCGAATCCCAAATTGCACTTCCAAATTGCAGTTCCAAGAACGGTGGGGCAGTTGTGAGAGGTGATCGGTTGGCTCGCCAAAGCTTCCTTGAGGCAACGTTCGATCAGTGTTCGTACACACATCTCCGCTTCAAGCTTATAGCTTATAGCTCATCACAAAACGCCTCCTATACCCTAGACGGGCGTCGCAGCTTCCATGCGCATCGTAGCGCTAGGCTTGGCGTTCGGCGTGAGCGGCATGTCTTCGGGCGCCGCGTGCACCTGGTCGTACTGCAGCACTGCGTCGACGCCACAGAGCATCGAGAGCACAAACAGCGTCGTCATGCTCCACTCGAGCGCCTCGCAGCTCACGTTGGCGCTGCGGTGGCAATAGCGGTAGTGCGAGCTGTCAGCGAGCATGATCGTACCCACGAGGAAGGCCACGGCAAAGGCGACTGCCATCTTGGCTTGGGCGCCGATTCTAGTACAACGCCATGAGGGACAGTACAGATCGATGTGACGTACCGAAGTGTCGACCAGCGCTTGCTGACATGGAGCACCACAGAGCTGGCCGAGAGCACGAACGCTGCAATGCTCGCCACAAGCATGGTGCCCACCGTGTACGAACCCGGGAGCACGAGCAGCTTGCGCACCGGGGGCTTGACCGGGTGAAAGACATGGCAGAGCACGACGACGGCGAGGAGTGCGACTAGCATCTCGACGCTGCGGAGGCTCAGCGTCAGGTAGTGGGTCGTCGTCGTCATGGCAAAAATAAGAAGTGAGCTGAGTCGAATGCCCGAATTTGGTCCCGTTGGCACGCGCGCTCCTGGCAACGGGTGTACCAGATCTGGGAGACGACGGCGACATTGCGCCGTTGCCGCCGATTGCATCTCCTCGTATCCGGCACTATCCGGATCGGGCATGGGCCACGGCGTCCTGCTCGCGCTACTCGTCGGCGGCGTTAGCGTCTCCTACTACATCATCCAGCTGCGTGCCCGCATGCGATTGCTGCACGACGAAGCGGCGAAGAAGGAGACGCAGCGCCAGGAAGAGCGCGCCGGGCGCACCTCGGCTGAGAAGGTCGGCGTCGGTCATGGCGACATGGGCTCATACGGCGTGGTAGGAGCTCAGGGCGTTGCTGCAAGCCAAGCTCGACGTCTCGGCAGGCTACTACATCCAGCCGATCGCAACGCTGCGCTCTGTCTTCCACCAGTGCATTGGCACGCCGCGCCAAGGGTACTTGGCGCCAGCCACGTGCGCGCACGTCGAGTGCCACAAGAGCATCTCGCCCGAGGCGCTCGACGGCCTCGAGGCGTTTAGCCACGTCTGGCTCACCTTTGTCTTCCATTGCAACACGAACGGGAAGAACGCGCGGGCGCATACTGGCTTGCGCACGGAAGCGGGGACGGCCCACACGTTTCGCGTCCGACTCGATCGATGCTTCGTGAGCTCATGTTGGTCGCGTAGGCCAAGGTGAGTCCGCCCATGCTCAAGCAGCGCATGGGCATCTTCGCCACGCGGACGCCGCATCGACCCAACCCGATTGGCATCACGCTCGCCAAGATCGAGCGCGTCGACAAGGCCGCACGCACGGTCGTCGTCTCGGGCATCGACCTCGTCGATGGCACGCCCATCGTCGACCTCAAGCCATACGTCCCCGGTACGTTCGTCCGTTACACCGCTCAGTACCATCATCTCCTGCCCTGGCATAGCCTACGACTGCATGGAGCCCACCGACGTGGCCGTTGCGCCGTGGATCGCGGCGACAGTGTCGACGCAGCGGTAGCACTGCACACCGCATGGAGGCAGCTCAGCGTGCTCCGTAGATCGGTCGCGTGGGTGCCCGAGGCCAAGGCTACCGTGCTGCGCCTCTCGCGCCCGAGCCGGTTCTACGCGAACGACACTGCCCGCCTCTGCGACGGTAGTCAACCCTGCGAGATCCGACAACGAGGAAGCTCATGAACGACCAGCCATCACGCAGGTGCTCGCCGTCGACGTGCGCAGCGTCGAGCAGACGAGAAAGATGGCGTCGCGCGTGAACCACCTTGCGTTTGACGACCTGGACGTACAGTACGAAGTCCAGGACACCCACCCACAAGTGCGTGTCGTCGGCGTGGGCCGGCGCTGAACCCAAGGAAGGGGATCCGCCACGTACCCAAGAGCGGGGCACGGGGTACGGTGGCGTCAAGGTGGCGTCGATGGCGCAGCAAGTAGCTCTGTGGACGCTGCAATAGAGACCTAAGTGATACCGGTGCGCTTGTGGTGCATGTGGAGGCGACGCTGGGCGGCTTCATGACCGCGACGTGTGGATGGAGACGATGACAACACACAAGACAAGCACACAATGTTTCTTCGTGTCGTTTAGATCTTTTCGGTCAATTCGGGGACGACCTTGAAGAGGTCGTCGACAAGACCGTAGTCCGAGACCTGGAAGATCGGGGCCTCGCCGTCCTTGTTGATGGCGACGATCGTCTTCGAGTCCTTCATGCCGGCCAAGTGCTGGATGGCACCCGAGATACCGACGGCGATGTAGAGTTCCGGCGCGACGACCTTGCCCGTCTGGCCGACCTGGAGCTCGTTCGGGACAAAGCCCGCGTCAACGGCCGCACGCGACGCACCGACCGCGCCCTTGAGCTTGTCGGCGAGCGTGTTGAGCATGGCAAAGTTCTCACCGCTCTTCATACCGCGGCCACCGCTGACGACAACGCGAGCCGAGGCCAAGTCGGGGCGGTCCGACGAGCTCGTCTCCTCCGAGACAAACTTGGTCAAGTTGGCGGGGGCAGCAGTGGGCGCGGCCGACACCGAGGCCGAGCCACCCGTGGCAGCCGCCTTCTCAAAGCCCGTGGGGCGGATCGTCATGAGCTTGACAGCGTCCGACGACGTCACGGTCGCGATCGCGTTACCGGCGTACATGGGGCGCTGGAACGTGGTCTCGTCGACGACCGCGAGCACATCCGTCAAGGGCGCCACGTCGAGCGTCGCGCCGAGGCGCGGAACAAAGTTCTTCGAGATGTTGGACGACGGCGCAAGGATGTGCGAAAAGCTCGACGCGGCCTGGACGGCGGCGACGAGGTTCGTGACCTCCTCGGCGATCGCGTGGTCGTACTGCGCGCTGTCGGCGTGGAGAACGGCCTTGACGCCCTGCACGGCCGCAGCCTCCTGCGCGATGGCGGCCGTGTTGGAGCCCGAGACGAGCACCGTGATGTCGCCGCCAATCTTGGACGCGGCCGTGATCGCGCTCAGGGTCCCGCCCGTGAGCTTCTGGCCGGCGTGCTCGGCGACAACCAAGGTCGAGGCGAAGCGGGCAGCCGAGAGCTTGCTAAGGGCGCGCAGAGGAGTCTACGTGGCAGCCTGCGCATGAGGCCATGGAGCCGCGCGGCTAAGGACTTACGTGGAACATGGTGGCGTGTTGATGCAACAGAAACTGGTGTGGTCAGGAACTCCTCGCCCCTCTTGAGCTGTCTACTAATACGCAGTATCCGGATGAAACCGGAATTCCTGGACTTCGTCGACATAAATAGTGTGCACTTGGCCTCGGCCGGGTTCCGTGGGTACCACACGCAGTGCGAAGGAGCTTGGTCTCAACGACGCATTCGACACAGAGGCCAAGAGAGAAGCTGGGAGCTCTGTGCGACTCTGTTGCCGTCAAAATCGGTGCGCGATGGTCCTGTCATAGGGAGGTTGAAGTTCAGACTATTTCCGTGGAAGACGCCTCGGCACGAAAACGTAAATGATGTTATATTTGACCCAGACTATTTGCGAATGTGTGTGGGGCGTGTAGTGCGCACGCGTTTCTATAAAATCCCGTGCTGTTTGATACAAATATCAAGTACAAATTTCATTTTACAATTTAAATACAGTGCAATTTAATGACGTCATCTTGGGCCGTGGCTCGCAGCAATCCGATTGGCTAAAATCCTGCTGCTGACCCAGCGATGATTCGCGGTGAAGATCGCGCTCGTGTGAGTTGGATTGGCCAAAAGCTTGTGGCTTTCCAGCATATGATTGGCTGCTGCTTGCAATTCTTTCGCCCACAATGGCAGCAGGCGTCGTGCTGCGCAACGCCGAGCTCGTCCGCGTCATCGCCAGCTACGAGGCCGGTGTCTACGCCGACGTCCGCGCCTGCTTGCGCTGCGTGCATGAAGCCAGCTGCAGCCTGCTGCGCCCTTCGGCCTTCCGCCACCCGTGGCTTCTGCGCCTCGTGCCCTTCTACGACGCGCTCGACCAGCAACTGGCCGCGTTCGCTGCCGCCTTTGCGCCATGGCTCGCACAGTGGGGCGTTCGCCGCCTACATCGCCTTGTAGCATGCGACGACAACATGCGCTTTGTCCTGCTGACGCATGCCGTGGCCGTGAACGACGAGGTGCTCTTGGCGTCCATCCTCGCGTCGCCGGCGATGTGCCCGACCGACACACTGCCGTTCACACACGCAATCGAGCTCGGCGCTTGGAAGGGCCACGTCAAAGTCGTACAGATGCTCTTGTTGCGTAAGGACCACCGCTGTACTGCCTCTGCGCTGGACTTGGCGGCGCGGGCCGGTCACTTGCCAATGGTCCAGAGTCTCCACACGCGCGGGTATGAGGCCACGCGCCGAGCCATGGACGACGCAGCGACCCGCGGCCACATCAAAATCGTACGCTTCCTCCACGACGTGCGCCGCGAGGGCTGCTCGACGGACGCCATGGACGGCGCGGCCGCCAACGGTCACTTGAACGTCGTGGCCTTTCTGCACGACCACCGCCGCGAAAGCTGCACGGTACGCGCGATGGACGAGGCAGCCGCCAACGGTCACTTGACCGTCGTCGACTTCTTGCACCGGTTCCGCCACGAGGGGTGCTCGACGCGCGCGATCGACGGAGCGAGCTTCCACGGACATTTGGACGTCGTCCGGTTCCTCTTGACGCACCGGCGCGAAGGCGGCTCGCGCGAAGCGATCATCGGCGCGCAGCAGCGCCACCACAGTGCCATCGTCGCACTACTTAGCGCAGCTACGTTGACAATGTGACTGTTGCACAAAAAGATGACACCATTTTTCATTCCGATCCGAGTCGAAATTTGAAGTACAGAATACCAAGCAATGCGAGACCGGCAGGGATGAAGATGCCGAGCAAGTAGAGCTGCGACGTCTCTTCCGGACAGCCGTGCCCACCGGCAAGCTTGAGGCAGTTGGTCGAGTCAAACATCGACGTCATCGTCCCCGTGATGGACGTGGCGAGGATGACGAAGAAGGCGTAAAAGATGCATCCGGCGACGGTCGGGTAGCTCCCGCCGTGCTTCTTGAGCTCTAAGACCGCTTCCTTTTGACTCGGCAGCAGGACGACCCAGAGACAGCCAATGACAGTGGACGCATACGCAATGGCATACGTCCACGCGACCTCGTTTCGGGTCTCGGGGAGGTCCTTCTTGATCGCGCGGCTGCTGACGCTGAAGTTGGCGTCAACCACGTTGGTGATCATCGGGCCAAAGACGCCCGGGAGGTTGTGGATGGTGGTGAGGAGGCCGTAGAGCACGCCTTCGCTGCCTTCTTCGGCCAACTCGACAATGACAAAGGACCCGACGACAAAGTTGACGGCTAAGGGCAGCTGCTCCGTGAGTGGCACGCCGAGGAAGAACCACTGGTTGCGGACCACATTGTAGATGGTGCAGAACGCTACGACAGCGTCAATCGCGTTGGCTGTTAGCGTCGTGAGGACGAGCATGTAGCGCCAGTTCCAGCGCGTGCCGTACTTGCCCGTGGCTGCGATAATCCCAGCGTAGAGGACGCTGCCAAGAATGCCCATGAGCGACGAGTTGAGGTTCTCGACCTTGGCCCAGTAGAGCGCCACGTACGGCGCCGCGGTCGTCGAGATGTACGAGGTGAAGAAGGCGAAGAAGAAGATGTAGAGCATGACCTGCCACACGACGCGCTTTTGCGCGAGCGTCCAAAACCGCGCCAAGTAGCTCGAGACCGACACCCGCGTCGTCGACTGAACATCTTTGAGCCAAAACCAGACCACCGGGACGTTGAGGATCGAAGTGGCCGCCAAGATCCAGAAGTACCCGTTGACGCCAATGTCCCAGTCGTATGTGCCGGTCATGCGCGTCGAGTTGAGGCAGAAGCCGGAGACTGCTGACATGCCGGGCATCGCCAGCGCCCGCACCGAGTAAATCAGCGCCTGGAGCCGACCACGACGGGCCACCGGCTCACGCTGCGAGTACGCGACGAGGAGTGCGTCCTGCGCGACGTCGGCCATGATGTAGCAAAAGCACGCGACCGCGCAGAGCAGTGCGAGCACCGACCCGTTGGCGGTCGCATGAGGATCCGGCGCCGGCTCGCCCGCGGGCTTGAGCGCCACGATGAGCAGCAGTATCGCCGTGAGGGTCCAGCCGATGAGGATGTATGGCTTGCGGTGGTAGCCGCAGATGGGCACGCAGTCGGTGAGCATGCCGAAGAAGACCTTGAGCGACCACCCGAGGCTCATGAGCGCCGTCGCCGAGTTGAGGATGTTGCCTTCGAGGTTGAAGTACGCGGTAAGGATCGGGTACTGCATCCCAGAGATGCCGCCGTAGACGACGCCAATGGCCGCGTACTGGAAGAGGAGCGCGAGGATCTCGGGCGACGTGTACACGGGCGCGTCGCCGGCGCGGAGCCCGCCCGTCTCCATGGCCGTCGGCGTCTTGGCCTCGATGTAGTCGAACTCGGGCTTGCCCAGACTGCTCGCAATGCTGGCGCGCGAGTTGCGCTCGTGGCGGGCGACGTCATGGCGCTGGCCTAGCATGGCCGATATAATTCGAAAATGGTGTACATGGCAGCGATGGTCAGCGCGCGCTGGGACTGACGACCATCTGGCCAGTGCGGTACCGAGCGTTGCTTGTCGTGTCTTGGGCCATTCTTGAAGGCGCAACGGGTTGTGAGGTGCCACCAAGAATACCGCCTCGTATGTGGCCTGCAAAATGGCCTCCAGGAAGGTAATAAGTGATGATGAGCTTCGTAGCCAAAGCTGGTAGCCTAGGACATCGGTGACGACGAGCTATCACCCGACGATTTTTGTCAGGCGTAATGGTGCTTCGTGCAGCTACTCCACCGACACTTCTGCTCAACGCAGTTGACGTGGTCAAAAGGCAAGCTGCGTAGCGACGCTGTGGCAGCCAGCTCGCCGCGAGTATCGCTGGTTCAGCTCGGTGAAACACTCCACGACGAAGCCCATGCTTCAAGTCCAAAGCCGTTAGCTATGGGCAACGGTCGATGGCACCCAATATCGCTGGTGCTCGAGGTATCCATTCGGCTAGAGTCTGTGGTCAGCGACAAGCCCTTTCATATCGTGCAGATGCAGTCGTCATGCGCAGAACCACACGACTCTGCTTGTCTGTTTGCCAGTGTTTCGTCCTCCAACGCACGAGCATGGGATCGCGTTTCGCCGCCGCAAGTGGTGGGTTGAGTATCTATGAGGTTGGGAGCTTGACGACCCAACTCGCAAATGAGCGTGATAGCTTGTTCTTCGGGGAAGGGCTATAGGCGCAGCCCGTCAGCTCGTTGAGGGAGCGACTGCTTTCATTGGCTCCCGACCCACCGCGTGCGTCAGTGCGACGCATGATTGGCTCTGACACGGTGCTGCATCCCACGGGGGTCACCACCGTGACTGGGCGATGACCGACGGGGCTGCAGCTGGTATGTAGGCAAGTCGCTGGCGAGTAAGTAAGCTTATGTTACAGGCGGCTCGTATGTCCGCGTGTCAGCTATATGCGGCTCGACCTTGGGCATGAACCTTGGGCTTGTTCTTGGGGCAGCAGCATCTCGGTCGAATACCGCGCAGAAGTTCATTCGTACAGGCTGTGCGTCCCATCTCACTCCCTTGCATTGGACTGCCACAAGCCAACGGCACCAGATTCACAGTGCGACATGCGACTCAGAGATCTGCACTTCACGCATTCTGGATTCGGCTGCATACCAGAACCCGTTCGCAGCGTCGTCCCAGAGGCGAAGATTGTGCCCACAAGAGCCTTCTATCCCGCCCTCGCAGCAGTCTCTGGCGCCTTGCCGCGCCAGAACGCGGTGCCAACCACGACATCGGACAGTTGGACCAGCCTGCATTCTGCGGACCAGGATTCGGGACATACATTCTGAAGCCGCTCACCAGCCAACACCGTTGGGTTCAGATCTGAATTTGCCACCGCCTACAACCATGGCCTCCGAGACGATCACGCCCCCCGGCCTCGTGCAGCAGCGCTGGACCTTCAACGCGACGCTCGACGGGCTCTTCCTCCACCTGCCCGGGCGCGTCCACGTCCGCTACGACCAAGCGGCCAACGCCAGCGCCGTCGTGACGGCTTCGGCCACGTCCGCAGACCTCCTCGCCCTCGTGCTCGCGAGCGTGGGTAACCGTAGCTTTGACACGCACATTGAGATCGACGGCGTTGAGTTGCCAGTGCCCGGCCCCCACCCGGTCCTCAACATCACGACCGGGCACCCGGACCACGTGACGCGTGGCGCGCTCCTCGTCGACGTGGTGCTCCGGTCGCCCGTGACGTACCTCTCGACGCACGCCGAGACGATTGTGGAGGCGGGCGCGTTGGCGACAAGCGACGCGACAGCGGCACTCGAGCTCCGCGCGTATGACGCCGGCGCCATCTTTTACACGGACACCACCGGCGTCCGCGTCCAGAGCCTCAAGCTGGATGCCTCCGACGCGGCGACGATCCAAATTGTGACGCCGTCGGTCGACGTCGGGACCAAGCTCTCGATCGACGCCGACGACAGCAGTCGCGTCGCGGTTACGGCCAACACCACGTCGGCGGCGACGCTCAAGGCGAGCGCGAGCGACGCCGGCGCCATCTACCTGCACTCGGACGTCCGCGTCGACAAGCTGCAGACGTCGGCCGACGACGCCAGCGTCGTGAGCGTGTACCCGTCGGGGTCGTGCAGCACGAGCAAGGTCGACGCCGAGGACCTCGGCGCCGTGTACATCGGGTCGATCGTCTGCGTCGACTCGTACGCGTCGGCTGCCGACGCCGGGCGCGTCGTGCTCCAGTCGACTGGGATTTTGCACGCGAGCACGGACGACGGCGGCGCCGTGACCTACTTCAACTCGACGCCGGCGCAGTTGCCCAAGACGCGCCGCCCGCACAAGTGGTTCCGCTTCGACAGCCCCAACGTGCACGCAACGACGACGAACGAGTACGCGACGACAACGCTCCTGCCGACGCCCCGCGCCGAGCCCATTGCCATCGTCTTTACGCCGCGTGTGCACGGCTTTAGCTGGAGCTGGGGCGGCTGGACGGCGCTCAACACAGCGCCGACGGTCGTGTCGGCCTCGATGGAAGCCACGTCGCTTGTCGCCTGCGCCGCGCTCGTCCTCCTTGCGGCCTTTGTCGCCATCAAGCGTGTCGCGCGCGGACGCTACCAGCGCATTCAGTAAGATATGGCTTTTGGTCGGAATGTATCAAGCTAATATCAATTCAGCACCGTTTTGTGTCCAATGTACGATGATGACAAATGCGTCCCTACGGTGGAATACGAAGTACATAGGCTGCTCCCCGTGGGCAGCTCCGGCTTTTCGAGCACTTCAAACTCAATTCCAATTCTTGAATCCGTTCGTTGAGGAATGCCACTTCAATTCTCGCACTCGTTCGTTGAGCAAGCGCTGGCTTGACGTGCCGCACGACGCGCAGGCATCCATATTGACAACGCAGCTGCGTGACGTGTTTTGGAAAATGCTCACGTCCGCGACAGCTGCTCCTTGGAGCGTCCATCATCCACGCGCTCTCGTCCTGCATCATGGTCGACGCCTCCGCGGAGCACGGTGCGAGACGGCAGCGATTCGCGCACAGACGCAAAACCGACACGAATAAAGATGCTGCCTTTAACACTTCTCCAAGCTTGGGACGAAGCAACCACCACGCTCGGCGGCAGCAAAGATCCGACGCCGGTGGGTGTCGCCTTTCCTCATATGTCGCGACACCCGACTCCTGTCCTGAGCTCTGGACTACTCTAGCTCAGCTCTCCACCTCCGACCGATCCCGCCGGCTCTCTACGACTGGTTGCTACCACTCGCTCCCCACTGTACGACGCCGTCGCGTGCCCATGGCCAATGGCCTGTCCGAGGCCAGGGATGCGCAGGCCCATCACTCTCGTTACACGCACTCTACACTGCCGAATCGACGACTTAGTCACTTTGCACTTTATCATGTCGGAGACGATCACCGCGCCGGGCCTCTTTGAGAAGACGTTCAGCACCAACGAGACTCTCCACGGTCTCTACTTGGACGTGCCAGGACGCGTTATCGTCCGCGCCAACGACGGCGGCAACGCCACCGACGTCACGATCGCGTCCAACTCGGCCGCGCTCCTCAACCTCGTGCTCGCTGATGTCACCTACCGTTACTACAAGGGCACCAACAACTCGTACTTGAACCTCACGCACGCGTACCCGGACGCCACGACCGCCGGTGCCCTCGTCGTGACCGTCCGCGCCAACGCCCCCGTCTCGTACATCTCGTCCCAGGCGCAAACTGTCGTCCACGATGGTGCGCTGGCGTCGAGCGCGCAGGCCAACGTGACGCTCCGGGCGTACGACGCCGGCTCGATCCACTACGCCTCGAACGCCTCGCTCGCCGCATACAACCTCAAGCTGGACGCGGCGGATGCGTCTACTGTCCAAGTCTCGTCGTCGTCGCTCAATGTCACTTACAAGCTCAGCTTGACGGCCGAGGACCGTGGCGTGGTTGCGCTGGCCGCTGACGTTGCTGTTGTGCCGTCCGCCAAAGCCGTGGCCCAAGATGCCGGCGCCGTCTACCTGCAGGCGGTCGACCACGTCGAAGTTGGAAAGCTTGTCGTCGACGCCGAGGACCTCGGCCGCGTCAACGTCTACCCCCACGGCACGTGCGTCACGGGCAAGATCACCGCCGAAGACGCTGGTGTCGCCAACGTCGGGTCGGTCGTGTGCCAGGACGTGTACGCGTCGGCGTCTGACGGCGGCGCCGTCACGGTCCAGGTGACGGGCGTCCTCTCCGCGTCGACGCAGGGCTACAGCGTTGTGCAGTACTTCAACGCGACGCCCCTCGAACTGCCCAAGACGCGCCGCCCGTCCAAGAAGCACAGTGTCCGCGGCCCGAACGTTCTCGCGACGCCCAACAACACGTTCGACTCGTTTGTGTTTACGCAATCGCCGCTCGAGACGCCGATTGCCGTCAAGTTGTTCCCGCGCTTGACCAAGTCGTACTGGGGCGGCAGCTGGACGACGCTCTCGGCCGTGTCGTCGCCCGCCGAAGCTGGCAGCCTCTTTGCCGTCGTCGCCGTCTGCGTACTTGCCTTGGTGCTTGTCGTTGTCAAGCGCTCGGGCCGTGGTGTCCGCTACCACCGTATCCAGTGATCGCAAATCGACGAGATCTGAGATCTGAGATGCAGAACCAAATGAAACTGTCCGTGTGTTGATTGGTCGATTACGTTGCCCTTTCTGCGGCAATAAGATTATAAGATTGGGTTCCTGCGGAGTGGGCTCGTGAAAACCTTTTTTTGAGAGGAAGTGCACCGGCTCGTCGTGTAAGTTTGGCATCGCATTCTGTCGGCAGTGGCGTACAAGTTGCCATGAAGCGTAACTGCTAGAAGATTCTGGTTACAATAAATTGTGGAGGGTAAACTGCAGTCCGAGCCAGGCTGTGGTTGTGTCTCGCCGTGGAGGAGGCGCTGTGCCTCAGACAATGAAGCAGTGATGAAATCCCGAACGTCAAGTGGGTCCGCTCATGGACATTGTTGACCTGACACATTGAAACAAAAGGCACTCGTGTGTCCCGCAGCGGGCATCGTACGGTGGCGCGGGACCCGCCTGCCAAGCCATCAACCAGCCGCAAAGCTCTCGCCGCTGGTGCTCGGTTCAAGAGAGTCGCAGATCCCGAGCACGTCAACGCCATCGATGACTTCGCCCGTGACCATCGTTGCAATGAATGGTGGCCGAGTGATCGTCCAGCGCCCTGCCCAAAAGTAGGTAGAATCCAAGATCACGCGCGCGGGCAAAGTGACTGCACGCGCCACCCAGAAGGCCAACGAGACGCCCGAAGAGAAGGCTGCGCGACTCGCCAAGCGCAAGAAGGCGGACGATGGCGCCGAAGAATGCGCACCTTGAGGTCGTGTGTGCGACTGTACGCCTTGAGTGTGTTGATCGTCTTGTCGCTGTCATAGCGCCTGCTCTCGTTGGCCGGTTGCACAATGGTGGATGCGTCCGGCGCGTCGTTGCGGGGAGCTGCAGAGGCGCCGCGGATGTTGGTTGATGCGCGGCTTCTTGTCGGTGTCTTCCGTCTTTTTGCGCTTGGCGAATCGCGCAGCCTTCTCTTCAGGCGCCTCGTTGGCCCTCTGGGTGGCGCGTGCAGTCGCTTCGCCTGCGCGCATTACCTTGGCTTCCGCCTTCTTTTGGGCAGGGCGCTGGAGCGTGTGTTCGCGGCGTCGTTCTTGTGTTGTGCGAAGGGTAGGATTTGTGAGGTAGCAAGTGGCCGTTGCAGCAGATAGGCGCGGACCAATGCCACAGAGCGACGTGGCGCGAAGAAGGCTGTGTCTGTAGACATCTGATTCGTTTTTGCTGTCGAATCAGACGACGCTAAGCTTCAACTTGGACAAAGTGTAACCGACGCGGCGCCAAGTTTGGATCATTGAATGCCAAGCCAAGATGCAGGCGACGACGTTGTCACATGCTCCGTGTGCCCAACGGCACGTGGTATTCTCAGCTATA
>NW_008246101.1:0-661 GCF_000281045.1 Saprolegnia diclina VS20 | reverse complement strand
GTAGAGCGGAACAGCGTTGACGCCGGCGGACCACGCCATGGTCTTGCCGGCAAGAGTGCCACCCGCTGCGTTTGCGCATCCGAGTGATTGGTGATGGCAGGTCCAGCGAGAAGGCTTGGCCACTCGAGCGACGAGAAGGACGAGGCTGCTTGATTCACACCACGATCTCTGGGCACTATGATAGGGGACAGCACTGTCCTGCACTTGAAGTCCCAAGTTTTGGAAAGGCTGCATTCAGATCTGGTATGTGGCAAGACCACGAGACCAATTCCCTTGGCCAAGACAAACGACAGCGACATAGTAGTAGTCATACATCGGTGGCGTCCAACGAGCGAGTCGATGTCACGAATCTAGTGAGGCTGGGCATCGCCTCCTACTTCGGTGGCTCTAGCCGCCAACAGCTCTACGAGTAATACGCTGTAGCTACCGGTACAGTACTATGCTTACTGCTGTGCCGGTGTAGTACATACACTCAGTACTGAGATGGCTACTTGTGCCGGTCGCGCGGCCGGAATATACCTTTTGGTGGGGTCGTTGTCGCACCGTAGGACGCTTCGTCGAGCTCGTTTCTCTAACTCTAAATCCTCATTGCGAGTAGCCACCGTCTTCGGTCTGGGGTTGCGACTGGCAACGACAGGCCATGGACCTGAGTTGTCCGTCG
>NW_008246100.1:617068-632372 GCF_000281045.1 Saprolegnia diclina VS20 | reverse complement strand
TGGATCGCTCGCATTCGTTCTTGTTGGTTCCGACAGCTTTGGCCAATCCAAAGGGCAAACCGGTTAAATGAAACCGGTTCAGTCTCTAAAATGGCAATTGCCACGCTATACCACATTTTGCCATAAATAAAATGACGTGGCGTTTCAAAAGTTCATCGACAATGTACTTGTCAGGCGGTGTATTACCGGGATTACCACTATGGGTTTTTCTTTTTCTATGTGGTCCATCGTCAAGCTACTTGATCGACCAGCAGCGTCCGCGGTCGTGAACCAGACCCGTGTTGCGGAGTTCCACTCGGATGCGACCGTGGGCCGACCTGGAGCTGCAGCACCCGAAGGTACACGGATGGCTCACTAGAACACGCGGGCTGATGGAAGTCGTTGGCTTGGCGACCGACGCGAAATGTCGGGTGGTCTGATGTTGATGAAGGTTGAATGCTCGTGGTGCCGACACTGGTCGAGTTGTTTTGTTTTGGCGTCTTGGTCGGTCGTCGTACATGAAAGTGTTTTCGTTTTGGCGCTGGGCTTGTTGACTTGTTTTTCGTTCTGGAGGCGTGGAGCTGGGCGGTTGACTGGATGCATTTGTTTTCGTTTTGGCGGCGTGGCGCGTTGGATATGTTTTCTTTGTTTGATGGGATTCGGGGCCGGATGATATGGATCTTGCTGCTGAAGGTTGATGGCTGATGGCGTTGGCGGTGGCGTTGGCGGTGGCGGTGGCGGCGGCGGCTGGCTGATTTGTGCTCTGTGCTCTGTGCTCTTTGCTTTGTGCTCTGTGTTCGGTGCTCATGTTGGTTCTGTATTGGATCTGATGTTGGTTGTGGTCCCCCTGACCGTTGCTTTTGTTGTTGTCTGGCTGGAGCACGTCGTCGTCTTCCTTGGATATGTCGTCTTGTACAGCGTGGCGATGAGTTCCTCATCGCTCAGCGTCGCTTGGTCTGATGGCGCGGCTCGCAGCAGGCGAAGGCGTCGACTGACGAGGCCTCCTTCTGCCGCGGCCTGGATGACCGACGGCCGCGCCTCGGAAGACGCGGCCACTCGTCGGTTGGTTTCGCTTGCGGAACGGCTGGAAAAACGCAGAATTCATCGGCAATGTACGGTAGCTATGTAAGGTCCTAATCACATCGTAGACGACACTGTAGCAGCCGTAGCTTTGCAATGAGAGTTTGTGCTTGAGTGTACATCCAGGTATAATGGCAGCCTACTCTTTTTACTAGGATTTCCAGAAAGAAGACAAGGGGCTCACAAACCCACAACTCTCTCTTCAATCACCCCACGGCGTTGCTTCCTCTCTGCGCTCGCAAAAACATAGTACAACAGTAGAGCGATACTAAAACATCATAAACAAAGAAGACGCGAGGTGGTTGCGAGGTGGTTGTGAGACAGTTCTTCCCAAGTCGGCCGAGAGACTCAACATGTCCACAGCATCAAATGGACCCGCGTCTTGGCTCAAAGTTACACCTAGGGATGGTTTAATGGCCCGCGGTATGCACACATGCCACGCTGGGGAGGTCTAATTGCCTTTTGAGCGTCGAAATCTGGCAGCAGAGGACTCCCATGTGATCCAATCTAAAAATATAGCGTTGTTCGCAGTCGAGCAGCTGCAATCGCCGCATGGAGAACCTCTTTCCTGCCTTCCGGTTCCACACCCCGTCGACAGTCAGCATCACGCCATGGGCACCGCCAAAAGCTACGCGTAGCTCGCGACGGCAGCGAGGTGGTGACGGGGCCACGCCGCTCGCAAAGCCCGTCGTGCTTGTCCGATCCACGTCGGTGCATCACCCGGCAAACAACCAAGTGGTCGAAGGACCGTACGATCCGTCGTTCAACCCGTCGCCGCTCTCTCTCGCCTCCAAGCGACCCGTTGTACGTATGGCCTCACGAAATCCCTGAGCACACTTCGTTTTGCATAGGAGACACCGATTTCCCGACGCAATCGGCGCGCGCTTCACAGCACAACCACGCCAAAACCACCGCTGAGCGACGCGCTCGCCTCGGTTGGTGTCGTCTTCAACAACCAGTCGGAGGACGACCTTGAAGTGTTCTGTACAAAGCTCAGCGCCCGGCGCATCCTCGAGTTCCGCCTCGAACCCGGTGCCACGTCCGAGCGGCACGTTGTTGGACGACCCACCGTACGACAATCTACCGGTTGGATGGTCATTGGCGTGCGTGCTTGTAGACGCCAAATTCCTTTCAAGGCATTCAGCTTGTCTACTTTGGCTTGGAGCGTAACATGATGGAGCCGGGGTACCGGTTCCCGATTGCGGCCACCGACGTCGCTGTGAGCGATGCCACCCCCGAAGGCATTCGCATGGCCTTTGCCTCCAACTGCATTGGCGACGAGGTCTACGAACTCTACAGCGTTGATCGGCTCGGGCGCGCGACGCACGTCGCCGAGCTACCGCGTGGCGAGCCATTACGCGTCACCGCGTCGCCCAGCCAGCCGTACATTGTGCAGTGCATGTCGAGCCAACGCGGCGTCGCGATCACGGTGGACGCAAGCGTTTTGACGTCCAAAGCCCGCTACTCAATCGTGCTTGACGACGCGGCGCATAGCATGTCGTTCATGGCGCAAACTCTCAAGAGCACGGACGAAAACATCGTGTTGATGTCGTTCTTGCCGTCGCGGCCACTCGACTATTCCTAATGGTATACGTTGCTTCTCTCTACGCCGTGTCCGCCTTGACCTCGGGCGGCAGCAGCAGCATGTCGCGGGCCGCGGCATCGACCGCCAAAAGACCTTCGTTAGTTTGCGTCGAGACGCGGAGGAATGTCGCGAGCTCACTCTGCTGCCTATGACACAAGTGACGTTAGTACATCGCGGCGACCGATTCACAATGACGCACTCGGGCGTGAGCGTCGACGCGTCAAATGGAACGTCAATCTTGGAAAGAATGTCAATCCACGTATGCTGCGCTTTCCACGGCAACTTGTCACGGAGCTCGGCGCGGAGCGCGAGCTGCTCGGCCACCGACGTGCCGGACGCGCCCGTCGGGTCGATCACAAAGCCGACCGTCTACACATTTCGTGTCAGCATGTTTAGGAAGGAAGATGCGAACCGCGTCCGTCTTGGTCAAAATGCTCAGCGCGAGTTTCTCGATTGCATTGCGCTTCTCATCTGGGCGAAACAAGAGACCCGGCGTGTCGGCGACCTGCGGCACAGAATAAGAATTTGCACGACATGGTAAAAACGTGCCTGGTACGACACACCATTAATAAAGATGTGGCCGATCGTCACGCCCCGCGTCGTGAACGGATAATTCGCAATCTAAACGTCCTTGAGATTTGACAAAAAAAATCATAAAATGCATGCACCTCGGGATTGGCAGTCGTCAGCGCCTTGACGAGCGACGACTTGCCTATAGCGAGGTTCGCTACGGTTGACGAGCGAGCACCAGTTCGTACCAACGTTGGGCGAGCCCACGAGTGCGAAAATCGGCTTGTCCAAGTCGATCTCGGGCAGTTTTCGCAATGTCTACTGCATGATTAATCATGCTCTACCTTGATTTCAGTACCTTGGCCATCTCTGCCGTCTCTTTCAGAACCGGCGCCTTTTGGTGTACGACTTCCTTGAGCGCCTACCATGTGCCGCATGAGATGTGTGCATCGATGCTTGCGAGTACATACGTCGAGGCAGCGCGCCATGCAGTCCTGGGACTCGACCTGCGTGAGCACGTCCTTGTTCTCGACTTCAAAGGCCTTGCCCGTGTTGTGCAATTCCGCGTAGACGCGGCGCAGCGACTGCAATTGGTTTTCGTACGCGCCTTGTCCGAGCGTCAAGAGCACAACTTCCTACGAGACGCGATGCTTGAGATGGACCAGGCGACGAGAAGCCGCACATGTTCGAACGAGTGCAGCGTCTTGAGCGGCGGAAAGGCCTTTGCAACGTGCGACGTCACGCCCGCGAGCTTGGAGAGCTGGTAGTTGATGAGCCGTGCGGTTTGGTTCTTCGTGCGCCGGATCGGGTCGGCCATGACCTTTTCCTTGATCGTGTGGCGCCAGAAGCGCATTTCGAGGATCTCGGGCGCCGTGTTCACATACGGTAGCCTACATATACGTCACGAGCTGCCAATGTGTCGAGCCATCGCACCGCTGCAGCGCGCCGTAGACCGCCGCCGTGCCATGCTTCGCCATGGTTCCGAGTTTGCCGTTCTACACCGTGGGACAAACCAGTGCTCGATAAAACCCATTTTACACGTGGTTTTACACTGGGACAAACCCTCCGAGGCGCTTTGACCAACCAGAAGTGGCGGCAGAGATTTTTCACGTGGTGGTTTATACAAGGTCATCCGGATACGATCCGGCGACCGTCAAGAAGGTGCGACTTGAAGTATCCGGCGGTTGGGCCACTGCGATTGGCTACCGTCCAGCATTCCAGCATCTCCAGCCCGCATGCTCGACCTCCGCGAGACAACGAGCGGCGTCGTCGGCGCCTTCTGCAACGTCTACGCAGGCCTGCCATTCGATGTGGTCAAGGTGCGCCTCCAGACGCAGTCGATGCCGCCCGAGTATGCTGGCGTCACCGACTGCATGACCAAGATCGTGCGCCAGGAAGGGCTGCGGTCGCTGTGGAAGGGCGCGATTCCCGCGCTCTCATCGGCGATCGTCGAGAACGCAGTGCTCTTTTCGGCCAACGGCATCTTGAAGCGCGTCATCTTTGCATCCGACGCGAATTTGCGCACGATTGACGAGGCGCTGCTCGGGAGCGCGGCCGCGATCTTCTCGGCGACCGCGATCACGCCCGCCGAAGTCATCAAGTGCCGCCTTCAGTCCGACCACGGCACCACGTCGCTCGGCGTGCGCAAGTGCGTCCAGAATGTTCTGCGCGAAAATGGTCCGCGGGGTCTTCTTGCGGGCCTGCCCGCTGTCCTTTTGCGGGACGTGCCCTTCAACTTTTGCTTCTTTGGCGCCTATGACGTGTACACGAGCTGGTTCATGGCGCTTCACGACGCGAGCTCCAAGCGCGAGCTGCACCCGCTCGCGGTGCTCACGGCCGGTGGTTGCGCCGGTGCGACCGGCTGGAGCATCGTCTTCCCCGTCGACGTCGTCAAGTCCCGCATGCAAGTCGGCAACAACGTCACTTTTAGCGCCGCAGCCCGCCACGTGTGGCACGAGTATGGCCTTCGTGGGTTTTACCGCGGTTGGTCGGCTGCCGTGCTTCGGTCGTTCCCCGCGAACGGCTGTCTCTTCCTCGGCGTCGAAATGACGCATCGGCTCTTCCACTTCTTGGACGGCGATGATGAGAGCAGCGCGGTCGAGCCCATGGCCTTGTAGGAATCTTCGCAAGGGGCTAGAGATAGACGGTACAGTAGTGTGTATATTTGACGAACAATCCAGATTTGCGTTTGTTCATTTATGATTCGATTTAGATAACAATTAATAAGGGTGTAGGGTGGCAGCATTAACCGGGTGGCAGCATTAACCGACAACTTCTTCAAAGCGCGTGTTGTCATCGTCGTCGTCGTCGCCGAGCGAGAGGAGACTGTCCGGATCAAAGCTCGCACACGAGTCGTACTCGGTGCCCGACACGGACGACGACACGAGCGACTGCCGCCTTCGCTCCATCACATCCCGCATCGACGACAAGAGCGAGCTCTGCTCTGCGAGCTTTTTCTCGATGTGCGCAAACGTCTCGGGCAACGGGTCGTTCGCGGGTCGCTGCGATAAGAGGTCTTGACAGCTCGTCATCGTCGCGTCGTCGTCATCGAGATCGTCCATGGCCGTGTAGAGAAAAGTCGGGACGCGGTCGAGCGGCGCTGGCGCCGGCATTTGCGCCACGGACGGTGGCGGACCCTCGCGCTGCCGCGCCGCCAGCACACACTTGGTGCAGTATTTGTTGATCGTCGTTGGCGCCTGCAATTGATGTGTGCAGTTGGAGCACATGACGTCGCCGCAGGACCGGCAATTGTACTTTGGTCGGAGCGCCTTGAACGAGAGCGCGCAGACGCTACACGCCTTGGCCTCTGGCACCCAGTGCTGGACGAGGCAGTTGCCGTCCAAGAGCCGCCTCGACGCCGGCAGCGTCGAGAGCTGCTGCACGTGGTCGCAGTACGAAGCGGTCGTATTGAGGTTGCGGAGGTACACAGGCACCTCGCGCGCATAGGTCGTTTGCGACAAGAGCGATACGACGCGGGCGTTGCCGGCCACGGGGCGAAAGAGGTGGACCATCGAGCACGCGGGGCGAATCGCGCGATGCCATACGTTGGCTGGCGACAAGTAGTGGGTCATATCGATCCACTCGAGAATCTGGTAGAGCACGGGCGACGACGCGCTTCCCGGTGGGACGTACGTGCCAGAGTACTATACAAAATATCAATACCCATACAGCATCGAACGCAATAAGATCTACCTCGAGGTACACGAGCTCCTTGGACTTGCCAAAGATCCCCGTCTTGTTGATGGACACGAGTTTGGCGCCAACGAATTGGAACGGGTCGGCGTCCGTGCGCGTCTGCAGTGCGCGCAAGACGGCGGCGTCTTGGTACGCCTTGCCGAGCAGAAGCGCGGCGACGGTCTTGACGTCACGCGTGCAGTCCGTGTAGAGCGCGTAGGCCACGTCGCGGAGGCTGGCGTGGACGAGCCCCGTGCAGAGATACTCCTTCTTCATGTCGTCCTTGTAGACACGCAGGCCCATCTTGTCGAGGGACGGCGCCGCCTTGGGCGCTGCGGCCAACGCGGTATGGAGAAGGTGCCGGGCGCGGGCGCCGAACGCGACCTCCTCCTCGTGTGTGAGCACAAACGACTTGAGCAGCTGGGCGCTCATTTTTCAAAGTGCAATCTCGAAGCCGCATTCCGGCGGATCAGAAATGTTTACCATCTAATCCGACATGTGGGACTGTCCAAGCAGCCGACCCGAGTCGATTCTTGCAACACGAAATCATTCCATACGAAAGCTTGACATGGCACCGTTTGTTGCGTCCCTAGCACGTACAGCCCCGCGGACTTGGCTCCCCACAAATGGAGTCGCGGGAGCGCATCCTCTCAACATTTAGACCGTCGCTGGGCACGCAAATTGGCCAGCACGTCAACCAAGTCGCGACCGTGGGTGGCAGCTTTTTTTATATCACCACGCCCGCGGTCGGTCGCCTCAACCCGCCTCAACCCGCTCGGTACACTTGGGTGTACGTTGTTGCATCCCGATGCGGAATCAATACACAAGAAATCAGAAGACGTGTACGAATCGTCGTCGACAAAGAACACCAAGAACACTTGGTGCCGTAATATATACCGGTCCTAGTAACCTTAGTTTATATATTACCACCGTTGCGAGAAGTGCTGGGTGCCGTAGCCGAGACGAGGAAGCAAAGAGGACGCTGGAGCATACCACTGCAAGCGCTTGCATTGGCCACGCACCTCGAATGTCGTTCGACTACCAGTAATGGCCGACGCCCTTGTTGACGCAGGAAGAAGCGACGCGTGCGTTATTTCGCAATCGGCCACGTCACGATGATCCGCGCCGAACAGCTGGATGTTGACGCGCATGTCAGATATCAGGCGACCGATTGCCTTTTCAAAGGGGTACGACCCACTCCCGCTGCTCACTCCCACGTCACAACTTGTTGACGCCCCAGAATTTTCTTGATGGTCTTCACGTCCCTCGAAGATCGCCAAGTCGACGTCCCACTCCACTCGAGCTGAAACGTCGACAGCCTCGTGAAGATGGAGACGCTCGTTGCTGTGCACCGCCGTTGCGTGCTTTTGCCCGCGATGCGCGCGTACTGGAAATGCTGGCGGCGCTTTGCGATCGCTGCCAAACACCAAGCCATCTACGACCATCGCATTCGAACGAGGTACACGTGGACTCGCTGCACTGCTGCCACGACACATAGGCGGGATCGCACGCTCCGTATTGCCGTTTTGCGCCGCCAACGTCTGCTCTTGACTCGCGGCTTGTCGGTGTGGCGCCACGCCGCGACGACCGTCACCGCCTTGGGACGTGCGCTTGCTCGGCACCACGCCAGAGCTCGGACTCGCACGGTATACCGCGACGGCACTGCTGTTCACTAATGGCTTAAGCTGCCCAGGTGTGGCGGCAGTGGGCTCGATACGTGTATCACGACACGCTGGAGGAGCAAGTTGCGGCATTAGCGTGGGTCGTCCAGTTCCGTCGGGCCGTGACGGTAGACGCAGAACATCCATATCCATCCCATCTGCACGCGTGTGGAGTAGTACATGCTTCGTCTTTTGCGCAAGAATCAGCGTCGGCGGATGACTGCTGCTGTCATCCGCTGGCAATACGTCACGTCATTGGCGCGCCATGGGTACGTTCGAGAACCTTGGGTTCACATCTCAACCTCGCGTGTACTAGCACGTTTTGCCTCCATCGTCGCATCAAGTGCCAAGCAGTCATCGCGCTACTGAAGCGTCTCGTCGGCAAGGCCCGCACCCGGCGGCTGCACGAGGCAGCTGCGATCGCGCAGTACGTTGCGAAGCTCTGTGCCGACGCAGTGCGCATCGTGCTACGCTGCCACACGAGCGCCGGCACGCTTGCTACTCTGCTGGCGCAACGTCACGTGCGCAGGGCCTGGGCTCGCTGGGTCGCTGTGTCCTGTCGGCGTGTCCCGCCGCCCGCGCCGTTGCGCCGCAAGCGCTGGGTGCCGAGGTCGGCTCCTCTGAAATTGAAACCTACGTGGCGGCCGTAAATAAATAAAGGCGTGTATATTAGTATCGTCTAAGATCAGAGTATAGTGTACGTGGACGAGGACAACGAGAGCGACGGACGGCGGTCGAGTACCACTACATGATGGCACATACGGGCCCGCAACTGTTTTTAGCAGAGATGTACACCCGGGCGGGCATCGACACCCGGCGCGTTGGCGGCACAGGCGACTCGATCGCATGGAACGCGATCGGGATCGCGGGTTTGGCGAGGTCCATGTTGACCGTGACCGGCGCCAGCTTTGATGGCGGCCGGAAATCCGACTGCTTCCGCAGGTCGTCGCGCTCTTGCTGCAGAAAGACGTATTGCTCCATGCTGTCGTCGAGCCGTGCCTCGAGGTCTTCGACGGACGCTTGGAGCTCCCGCTCGCGGCGCTCGAGGTCGTCGTTGTGCTGCTCAAGCACTTGTACTTGGGTCTTGAGCGTGCTCGTCGTCTTCGTGAGCTCCTCGACGACGCGTTGAAGTTGCACGACTTCCTTGTTAGCGGTGAGCACGGCCTGCTGCGCGCTGCGTGCATCGTCCAGCGCTTTCTCCAGCTGTTCGTCGGCCTTGGCGCGTGCGCCTTCGAGGCGCTGGACCTCGAGCTCGAGCTCGTGCTCGATCTCACAGCTCGAGTGCACGTACTCGTCGTGGCTGCGCTGCAGCACGAGCAGCTCGTGCTCCTTGTCCCGGAGCGCGGCCTCGAGGGCGGCCACGCGCTCGTCGTCGCTCGTCGGGTCCATGTGCTTCCGGACCGGCGTCGTCGTCATCATCGGAGTCTCCATTGGCGTAGGTCCACTCGGCCCCATTTCTGACCACCAAGCTCCCAACACCCGACTGCAGTAGTGAGCAACCGTCGATATCGAAGCTTACGAATCCGGATACCGTGCCCTGAACCGCTCCCAGTAGACTTGTATTTTGTATGTAATGCGATACGGCCAGCCTGTTCTATTTTTATCTTCTTCGCGTATCCGGAAAGGCAAGATGGCGGGAACGTTTGGTGCAACTTCAAGTGGCCGAAGAAATTCGTCTTGGCTAGGACGCGAACTCAACCCGCGTCCATAAAGGCGCGTAGAATCGACGTCTCGCGATTCGAGTCTAACGAGGCTGTGGCACCCTTCCGTTGTCGGCCGACATCACCAGGGAACGGCTGAAGGCACATCAGCTTTAACGACCCGTACTAGTGTTGACAAATGCGTCGCACTCGTGTTAACGTCATACTATAGAGGCGAGTGTGTTGCGATCTTATCTCGCGACGGATTGGCGCGAGACGCGGCTGGAGCGACTTGAGGACGGTTTGTTGGACGCGTCGTCTTGCTCGATTTCGCTCAGCGCGCGCATATGCTCGATGATCGTGTTTTGGTAGCTCTCGTACGGATCGACGCGGTTGGTCAAGAAGGACTCGAGCATGTGCTTCATGAAGAAGCACACGACGTTGGACCAGGCCTCGGCAATGTCGGGCGTCGCAAGCTCGCCGAGCCAGTACATGAGCACTTCGATCATCGTGCTCGTGTACGTGGCAAATTGGTAGGCGCGGATCTTGGGAAAGAACCGGTGGCGGTGGCCAAGGTATCGAATCTTGTTGACGAGGCGCGCGTTGTCTTCGGTCGAGCACTTGAGCATGAGTGTAAGCGCCTTGATGAGGATCTCGCCGCGGCGCTTCACGTCAGGAAACACCTCTTGGAACGTTGAGTCGCGCTGGAAGAGGCGAAAGAAGAACTCGTCGTAGAAGAGAATGATACCCGACTTGCGAAATTCCTTCATGCGGTCCGTCGCCGAGCCCAAGATGTACTTCCACGTGTTATTGCAGTCCGAGACGTACGCCGCTGTGAAAAGCGGCATCATGGGCAAGTTAGCGGGAATGTAGTGGTGCACGATTGAGCGCGGGCACCGCTCGTACATGAAGAGCTGGATCATTTCACCCGTGTCGTCGTCGACGTGCTTGGGTGCCTCGTTGCCGTCGTCGACAGTGGATGCTGCCTTCTTGCTCTTCTTCGCTCCACCTTTGGTCACTGTCGATGGTTGGGTTGCGCCCAGCGTAGGGCCCGACGCGGGTGCCACCGGAGGTGCTTCAACCTTGCTCTTGGTGAGACCCATGGTATCAACGGTGTGTGTTGGCGTCAGCCGTGGCGATTCTGAAAGTCCCGCTTTTCTTCCATCGCGCGAAAAAAGTTCGATGAATAAAACACTATTTGCGACTATCGAATAGCGTTATTCGGTTGCGCAGAGAGTATAACGCGTCGCTCTGTAGCAGTGCATGTATGCAATGCAAGCCATTGATGCGCGCGCACCGCAGTAGTGATCACGTTTGTTTGGACTATTCTACAGAGCCACACGAGGAGCCAATGCGTAACACTAATTTTTGCTCTTTCGGCGCCGCTTGAAGATCGCGAGCCACGTCCAGTTCCAACGACAACCCAGGGAGGCGTTGGCGCGTTAACGCAGCTGGCCGTGACCACGGAGCCTTTATAGGGTCAACGAGGTGACGAATCACTGGTTCATCTACATGACAACGCGCCGGATCGAGCATTCCACCTCAGCGGTGAGTTGTTATAGCTTGCCTTGTGCACAGAGGTGAGGGTACGGTGGGTTGAAACGTTCGAGATTTAAACGGAGCTAGCATGCGCGCAGCAGCGACCGAGCGCAAAAGGCCCGAGAGCGGAGCCCAGGATCCGCTCAAGCAGACCCAGGTACGGGGTACTAGTACAGGAGGGCCTCGCCGACAATGCTGCGTGTGTCTAGCGTGCGCTGGCCGAAGCGCAAAAAACCATTGCCGAGCAGCAGCAGCGTGAGAAGGAGCTCAAGAAGCTGCTCGAGCTCCAGAGCCTTGTCGAGAGTGGCGATGGCACGAACGCGCTTCTCGAAGGTGATCTCATTCGTTCTGCTCTCGCATGCGGAACCATATGTGTCTTTAGCCAAGACGCAAGCGCTCAACAACATTCATTCGCAAAAAGTCCGATCGCTCATGAAGTCGATCCACCAGCTGCAAGAGCAAGTGGGTGTCATGAAGGCGCAAGACAACGAACACCGCCGGTCCGCACTCATCCAAAGCTTGCGCAAGAAGCAGCGCGAGCAAGATTTGCTCATCGACGTCCTCAAAGAGGCGCTCGCGACCAAAGCCCCCGAGTTCCAAGACTCGTTGCCGCTTGTACACGAGACTCGCATGGTGCATTCCACTGACAGAAGCCGTACCATAGGTGAACGAATTTGTGCTCAAAAAGACACTCAGTGGCCCCAAGCGATTCCGGCCCAAGACTCGCGAGGAGCTCGAGCTCGAGTTTCTCGATCTAGATAAGAAATACAAGCGCGCTGTTCAAAGCCTCAAGTCGACCAAAGCAGCGATGACCTCCAACGCCAAAGAGGAAGTGTCGCCCCAAGACAACGGCGACGTGTGCGAGGACGGCGAGGCCAAGTCTATCGCCGCCAACGACGCGGTGCGATCCTCGCCGTCAAGGGTGCACCTAACCGAGGAGCTCTGCGGTAGGAAGCTGTCAAGACCCTTCAAGAAGAAGTGGACCGACTTCGCATTGCTATTGCGTCCAAAGATGTCAACCTCCACGCACAGTTGACCGAGATCGAGACGCTGCACCAACAGCTTGCACAGCTTACGGCGTACATAAATATCTCGTTCGAGTATGTGCAGAGTCGGTGCTGACATGGTGCTGTAGCATTCAAGACAAGTACGATCGGGCCAAGCAAAAGTACGCAGCGAGCAAGGAAGCACTTGAGAAGACCCAACACGACTCGATCCAACTCATCCAGGAAAAGGAAAAAGTGGGTTCTAGCTCATGGCGTCAGAAGTCACGCTGTTGCGCGTAGGAGAGCGAGGCGCGAGCGCAAGCCGAAGCCGAGCTCGTCTTTTTCAAGGAAGCCCATGCCAACGATGTGGCACAGAGCGATCGCGAAAAGCTCGACCTCCTCGAACGCATCAAAGCCATGCACGCGCACGAAATCGACCTCCAAACGCAGCTTGAAGATCAGCAAAAGAAATGGTGTCTCGACCGGTCCCATCTGCATGCGCAGCTACGAGCCCTTGAGAAGCAGCTGCAAACCGCCACTGATGAAGCGCAGACTGCCCGCGCAGCCACCGACACCCTGCTGCAGGCCAAGGGTACTCGCGACGACCACGCCACCTTGTCAAGTCGACTTGTGCTAGAGTCCATGTCGCAAAAAATCGTCGAGTTGAACGCCGCACTTGCCGCCGCGACGGCGGCCAAGGTACTAGGCGCTTCTCCACTCAACTTGCAAATGCATGGCTGCTCGCGTAGGTTGTCGTTGCGACGTCCTCTGCACCAGGGCCAAGCGCGTAAGTACCTCCAATTTGTCAGTGTTCGGAAGACAATATATAGAACATGACTAGGCAAGAACTGGCCGTGCAGCAAGTCACATGGCAGCAAGCCATCGACGAGCGCGATCTCAAACTACGGGCGCTCGACAAGCAAGTATTGGCCGCCAAGCTCTTGGCGCGGCAAAGCAAGAAGGAAAAAGAACAGATGTTGCAGCAAATCGACAAGCTCCGCACGTTGCTGGCCGACGCCGCCCCGAAAACCGAAGCGTCCGCGCTGCTCTCGCAGCTCAAAGCGTCGACCGAGCGGCCCTCCACGGATGGAAGTGGTTCGTAGTGCCCAGCATCCTTATGTTATGGCTCCTAATCAAAGAACCCGCTGCTCTGCGTTGGTGTGTGGTGCAGCTGCTGGAATAAGCTGCAGCCCGAGAGCGCGCACAGCAAGAGACAAATGGTGACCGCCGTGTACTTGTGGCAAATCAGCGACGCGTCACCGAGTTGACAAATGTAGAACGCCGGCATGACAAAGCAAATGATTGGGTTGGTCGTCGCGCCGAGGATGCCGAGCACCGAAGCAATGTCGGTTGCGAGCAGCGCAAGCGTCACGGCAATCGCAACAAGGAGCGTCGTTAGAAGGACATGGCGCACGGTGCTCCCAGCGTTGCCCCAAATGGCCTAATTCCGCACGTGAGAAAGTACGGAGGGGATAGAGCACACCTCATTGATGCAGTTGCGCAGCGTGTGGATGTAGAGCGGTGTCGTCACGACGATTGAGACGCCGAGGAAGATGCAGCCTGCTGTGATCGCAGCGTCGCCGTGGTAGTCGTTTTCGAGAAAATTCGACCGCGTTGCGTCGCCAAAGGTGAAGACCGCAAACACGCTCAGCGCCAAGTAGACGAGACTCGCCACACCCAAGCTACGGCGCGCAACCTACAAAGCGAAATGAATTGCATGAACTTACTTCGAAACGACAACCTTGTACATGCGGGGGCTCGAGCGTCGCTTGAGCTGAAGGTAAATGGGCAGCACGTTCGGATGACACGTGTAGGCAAATACCACGAGTGGCACGGCCGTGAGAATCCGGGATGGCTTAAAGTTGAACATGGTCAGGTGCTTGCACTGGTACCAAAAGTCGGGCGCGAACCCGAGGTGCGCGAACTGAAAGTACTTGGCGACGACTGTGATGGTCAAAAAGACAATGCACAGGATCGAGAAGAGCGACGAGAAGCGCAGCGACGAGAGCGACCGGAAGAGCGAGAGCGGGTACACGAAGCAAAGACAGAGCGCGCCGATGAGCGCGTTGCGTGTGTCCCGGTCCGAGCCCATTTCAATGGCGCCAAAGTACTGCGTTGGCTACGTAGCAAGCATATTGAGCGAGCAAAAAATAGAGAGCGATAGCGCAGGTACCTTGACAACGAGAAGAATGAGCTCCGAGCTCGCAACGAAAAAGCCAACCGAGGTTCCCAGAAGGTTCATGCAGATGGCGCCTTGGACAAACATCGCCAGCCTACGCATACGCATGAGCCGATGCATATGGCAAGACGACATATCTACCGAGGGCCAGACGCGGCGTTAGCCAAGTGCATATACGACGTCTCATGCGAGATATCGCTGCAGACGACGAGAAGAAAGAGCGAGTAGTAGGCAAGGAAGGCGCCGAGGAGGATGATGCCGATACCGAGGAGGACGCCGACCTGGTTGACTGCATACGGCAAGGCGAGGACGCCAGCCCCCACGATGGAGACGGTCATCGTGAACATGGAGCCCTTGACTACGAGGAAGCTCGGTTCCCATCGTCCCATCATGCATGACCGGGAGAATGTACCTGAGCCTGGCTGCATCTTGCTCGTGATGTACTTCTCCATGAAGCTCATGCGCTCTTCCCGCGCTTCTTCGATGGCGTCGTCGGCCATGTCCATCAGCAGCGGGACGTCGCCCGTGTCCTCGCGCTCCATATCGGTTGTCTTCTTCCTCTGGCAAGAATTCGTATCTTCGGCAACATCCACCTTTCACATCCGATAAATGGCCATCCGGATATCAATTAATGGAGGTTGCAGTTGGCAATCATCCGGACTGCCCAATTCAGAGCCATTATCATCTGACGGCGACAGTATTTCTTTTCCACAAGTCAATAAAACCTCGATGATAAATCCAAACGAAAACATAAGATTGTGCGAATTGGAGTTTAGTCGAATCCACCGCCGACAAAGTATTTATCGAGACGGAGTACTGCGCCAAGGTCGACTTGAGCGACGTTTGCCCGGCGCCAGGTCCCGTTGTGCTCTGAACGTTGCCAAGGTGGCTCGCCAGCTGGTCCACGGCCTCACGACCATCCACGGCAAAGGGGCGCGTAGTCTTCAAAGTCGTCATAATCAAGCAACGTG
>NW_008246100.1:601329-602132 GCF_000281045.1 Saprolegnia diclina VS20 | reverse complement strand
AGCTTGTCCCAGTCGAGGCCGGCAAAGAACGGGTGCGACTTGATGCTCTCAAACTTGCTGCCGTACGCCCCGAGTCGGTACTTGGGCTGCTTGACGAGCAAGCCAAAGATGAGTGACGTTGCTTCGGGCGACAAGGTGCTCGGAAGCACCGGGTCGGCGTTGACGACATTGAAGAGCTGTCGCATCTGCGACTCGGCCTGGAACGGATGGACGCCCGTCATCATCTCGCAAGCGACGACGCCGAGGCACCACCAGTCGATGGGCTTGCCGTGACCCAAGTGCAAGAGCATCTCTGGCTGCAGCAGAAACGATGAGTTGTCGAGGTCAGCGATGTTGTTGAGCGTACCGCCATGTAGGACTCGGTGCCGCAGAACGAGTGCGTCACTTGACACAGCGAGTTGGTGCGTTCACAATGATGCTACGTCACACGAGCTCTCTGTTTAGAGCCAAGATGCAAGAAGACTGGCATGGAATACCTGTGTCTGCTCGTCGCGCTCTTCGTCGTACTCGGGCGGGTCCAAGAAATGCGACAGACCAAAGTCCGTGATCTTGATGTGTCCGTCCGCGTCCAACAAGATCTACACATCGATTTAGTCAAAAGACTATAAACAAAGAGTGGTACGTACGTTTTCGGGCTTGAGGTCGCGGTACACAATGTCCAGCGCGTGCAAATGCGAAATCGCTAGCGCAATCTCCGCAATGTAGAGGCGCGCGCGGGCCTCCGACATGGCGCCAAACTTGCGCAGATGCGCGTACATGTCGCCGCCTTGGACAAAGTCCATGACCATAAAGAGCTTCTTGGA
>NW_008246100.1:561392-578488 GCF_000281045.1 Saprolegnia diclina VS20 | reverse complement strand
TTGTTTCCGCACCTCTTCCGCGAAGAGTACCCTCGCGAGCTGGGTTGCTACCCACGCCCCTTTTCGGAAGGCGGCACGTTGCTCGATTATGACGACTTTGAAGACTACGCACCAATTGCGACGGGCAAGACCACTACCGTGTTCAAGGCCACACACTGTCCGACTGGCACTGCTGTCGCCATCAAGGCGATCGTGCGCGCGTCGATGACGTACGGCGCGTGTGTGAACTTTCGGCGGGCGGTCGAATTTGGTTTTCACATTCAAGATCCCGCAGTCGTGCCTGTCTTTGGGTGGTTTTACACCGCCGACAAAGTATTTATCGTGACGGAGTACTGCGCCATGGGCGACTTGAACGACGTTTACCCGGCGCCAGGTCCCGTTGCGCCGCTGGAAGTTGCCAAGGTTGCTTGCCAGCTGGTCCAAGGCCTCAAGACCATCCACGGCAACGGGGTCGCTCACCGCCGCCTCACGTTTGACAACATTCTTGTCACGGAAGACGTATGACCACGAAGGACCTGCCATTTGGAGTATTCTATTTGTCTAGGGCAAGGTGAAGATCGCAAACTTTAGTGGGGCCGCTCGGGGCAAGCGGGTCTCTCTCCCGGGCCCCAACACTAACCCACCCAAGGAAATGAAGTCGGACAAGTGCCACTCGACACCGGCACGTCCAGGAACACAAAACGCCCCGCGTTCTCATATTGTTTATGTTAGGTGGACTTGTGGAGCCTTGGCATCGTTCTTTTCACCCTTCTCACGGGGGCCGCTCCGGTCACTGACGGCGAGGGTGACACGCTGTTGCCCCTCAATTTCCCCGACGACATGTCGGTCGATGGCATCGACTTGATCTCCCAGATCCTCGTCGACGACGAGACGAAGCGACTCTCGCTCAGCGCCATTGAGGCACATGCGTTCCTCGCCTTGGGCAACAAGTAGTAACTACCTTCTTCAACCCGAGGCTACCATTTGCTACGCGTATTCCCTGTGCCAAATGTATATCAAGGTGCCAACCGCTCACTCGAAGCTGCGACGTTCGCACCATGCGTCAAAACCAATAATGTGGTATGTGCACGTGTTTTCAGTGGAAGCCAACAACACATTTTATGAAAATGGTGTGTGAGATTCGTGCATGACGTGGCATCCTGGTGTTACAGCACCGCAACGACGATCGCCGCGTCCCCATGCTACTTGGCTGTATTGTGTGTGAGTTAAATATGTATCTTGACAAGGATTTGGATTCCGACCGTAAAGCTCGCGGCGAGAAACGAGTTGGCAACCATCCAAAAATGGTCGGTCGTGCGGACTTCGATGGGCGATCGCTGGCTGCAAGCGAGCTGCGAGTGACTGGGGCCGACGCGGCACGCCAAGTGGTGCGTCCATACGTACGCCATCACCGTCGAGAGCAGCTCAAAGAAGAGCGCCAGCACCACCACTCGGAACCGAAGCCGTTGGATCTCGGCCATGACGTGCTCTAGACAGCACCATCAACCTCTTATTCCGAGCTGCAAACGAGGACTACCATTCACGCGCGCCTGCCACGAGAAGGATCCGGCGACGCCAAACCACGCAAAGGCGCACGTCAAGAGAGCTTTCATGCCGTGGGCATGCAGCAGCGGGGTCGCCGGCGTCACGAGATAGCCGTACACGAGCGCGAGAAGTACATACGGCCAGACGGCCACGTCATAGACGCGGTCCAGCACCGCACGCACAACGTCGACACCGCTCTTGCGGCGCGTCGGAGCCGACTTGAGGTTGGTCTGGGACTCGATGCGGGTGCCGTAGACCGACCCGGAGGACGCGCGGTCGAGGCGCGGGCGCACCGAGAGCGGCGTCGGAAGCGTGCCAGCGTCCAAGTGCTCGAACCACTTGTTCATGCGGAGGCGCAGCCACGCGTAGAACGGGTCGTTCTGGATGCGCAAGACGTGCGGATTGGTCGTACCCGGCTCGTTTGTATGCTTTTCAACCTTGGCGGCTTCGCGCATGAGCAAGTAGAGGAGGACGCCAGCCATCTTTTTAATGGTAAAGTTGAGCAGCGACATGGGCACGGGGCACTTGGGGTGTACGTTGACGACGATACCTAGTCGATTGCTAAAATAAGACTATTGCGTTGGAGCGAGGCGACTGTACAGGTGCGACCGCGATTGCGCGCATACGGCTCGACGAGCGCGCGGAACGCCCGTAGCTCCATGCGGTCGGCGTTCCAGCCTTTGACGGGTGGAAATTCAATGTTGTTGACGGGACTCTGGTCCTCGGTGATCGACTTGCCGAGGAGCACGACACACCGGTGCTCGTACGTGGCGTTGATGCCGAATGCGTGGACCACCGCGTCGCGCTGCATGAGCGGGATCGCAACGCTGAGGTACGTGATCAGTTCCACGCGGCCGAGCGTCGCAAGCAGCGACGATTTGTTGCAGAATGGCGCCCAGAGGTTGAAGAGGTCCGTCTCCCGCACGACCGCGAGTGCATTGAAGATGTCGACGCCTTCGCAGATGCCATCGAGTTTGAGCCAAATCGTGCCATCGTCGCCTAGTACCATTAGCGTCAGGTGCACTGCGAGAATGCACAAGTAAGATACCCGGTTTCCAGTGAGTCGAGACGCCAAAGTAGGTTTGGGCGAACCGCCACCCGGCGTCGGCGTCGGCGTTGAACTCGTGCAGAGCGTGCATACCTTGGGCACATCGCTCCTTGACTACGGTGAGGGCTGGCTGCTTGGCGTCCACTTGCGCTTGGATCGACGCACACAGCGGGTTGTCCTTGCGCGCGCTCAGAAATTGCTCGAGCTTTTCAATGAGCGGACCCGCGGAGAAGTGCCGTTCTTCGTTCATGAGCAGCTCAATGTGTGTCCAAACCCACTGCGCATTGTCGAGGTTGACGGCGACGTGGCCGTAGTCCATGAGCGTCTCGCGGAGTGCGCGGGCGTCGACGTCGGCAGCTGACGGACTCGGCGGCAACGTGCTCAGCGGTGTCGACGACGACGATGACGAAGCCGAGAGTGGCTTTGGCTTGAGCGACTTGGAGCTAAAGGCGCGCGAGAGCCGCCGCGTGAGCGATAGTTTCGGTCGATCTTCCTTGCCGAGGACGACGAGCTTGGCCGACGTGTTGCAGCGGAGATAGTGCACGACCTCGTTCAGCGATAGCTCGAGCATGTTGGCGCCGTTGATCTCGAGCACTTGCCAGCCCGCCGGCACAATCACGTCGTGGTGAAACGTGAACGGGCGCATGAGCACGGCCCCGGCTTTGGGCGCGCGGCCGCCAATGTATTCGTGGAGGTTGTCACTGTGGTGGACGTGGAGCTTGACCGCATCGTCCGACCTACTCCATTTGAATACTATCAATCGATCAAACAATCAAGTTGAGACGCACTTTTCCAGCACGGACGTTGCCACAATATCATCATGGACGAGCTGGAAGCCAATGACGAGCGGTCGCGGCGCCCGCCGAATGCGGTCGACGATCTCCTTTACGCTCTGTCCTTGGACCGAGACAGCGTTGAGCGACACGACGATCGTGCCACGAGGAAGGGCCGCCATCGACTTGGCGGCCTCCGTGCCGGGATCACACCCGAGGACGACTGCAAGCTTGGAATACACGTCCGTCTCGAGCCGGAGACCGGTGTGATCTTGCATAAAGTCGAGGAAGAACGTCGAGGCGTCGGCGGTCGGCAACGCAAACGCCGAGACGGACCGCGCGCTGCGACTCGTTGGCGACAAGCGGCGGTGCGTCGGCGACGGCGGAAACACCGTCGGGTCGGGCTCGTCGACCGAGTATGACCGCGCATGCCGCAGCGACGGCCGCCGCATCGAGCTCTTTCGCTCCGAGCGCAGTCGCACGAGCTGTGACGGAATCTCTTGGACCGCGTCATCGCTGAAGCTGCGCGTGTACGCTGCGTAGTTGGCACACGCCATCTTGAGGTCGTTGAGGTACGAGGAGAGGCCGGTTTGGAGGCCCCAGTTGATGAGCGTGTTCGGCACGCTGTAGTTGGACTCGTCGCAGTACTCGACGTATATGTCGCAGCCGTTGACGCCGGACGACCGAATCACGATGCGCGACGCGAACGCTTCGACGCGGATCGTGTGGTTGACTTCGGGCGCGTCCTTGTGCAGGCCGGCGTGGGCGACAAGCACAAACGCGTTCTCGAGGTACGCGACGCGCCGGTGGTAGACGTAGTCGCGGTTCGAGAAGGGCCATGGCATCTTGATGCACCAGTAGACAACGTCGAGCATGCAGTCGCGCGGCGACTGGTCGACGACGTAGGCCTGCTTCACGGACGCGTCCCACGTCTTGCGGTACGCAATGTCGGCGAGCACGTTGAAGAGCGTATCGGCGGCGTATGGTAGCCATGCCTTGACAAAGTACTTGGGCAGCGTCGTGTCGGGCGGGTAGCAGCGATAGAGCTCAAACTGCGGCTCCACGTAGACCTTTTCGTCGTCCGCCATCTTGGCCCAGAGCGACGCCTCCGTGAGCTCCAGCGCCGACGCCATGACCTCGGACGAGATCTCGGGCGACGAGTGGTGGCGCATGACGAGGCCGGATCGCAAATGGCCATGTGAACCGCCGCCACGCTCGTTGCATTCGAAATTCGAAGAAAACCGCCGACTTCGCCCCGTGTCTTCGACGTGAGCAACACCCTCGCCGCGCTGGCTCCGATGACACCTCGCCTATCGCAGTGTCACTACTGTAGCTTACGAGCATGCTCGTCCTAGCAGCGTGGTGGTGGCGACTACGCACAGTGTTGCGGCGCGCCGGTTCCCAAAGTAGCTTGCGCTTGAAACTCCCGCGTCGGCGGACGAAACGATACCACCATCGTTGCCCGCGTGTGTTGCTGCTGCTGTTGGTGCGGTAGTCACGTCACAGCCAAGACCTGTAAGCGACCCAAGACACAGAAGCGACGCGGCCACCGTTTGCACGCATAGCCCGATCGGGCGGAAATTCAAGTCGAACATTTTGAGCCCAACGGAGCTTTGAACCTGGAAAGAGACCTTTCCAGAAGGCTCCATTTGGTGCAGTTTGGTGCAGCGTATTGACGTCGGACATTCCGAAATGGCATCAACTCGACAAGCAAGTCGGCCAGTCCACGCTGGGCCATACCTATGATGGTACATGGCACCGACGACCGACCTTTGCCGAAGTGGTCCTTGTATCAGAGGGCAATGTACGAGTGAGTGATAAGACTCTTGGTGTGGGCTCCAGTGTGGACTCGGTCGAAGATCGTAGAAGGCCCCACTGGAAGGCCCCCATCGCGATCTTCGGTTGTTTATCCGGATGTGGCTGGCGTGTATCCGGACGTTGCCTTTTTGTGTTCTGTCAACAAGCAAGAGAGGAAGAATGGTGGCCCGAGCTTTTAGCGCTGGCGTCCTCGTGGCGGCCGCGGGGTACCTCTCGACGCGGGCGCTCATCGAGGAGCGCACGGCCGACGCGCTCCTGCGCATCGACGCCATGCGCACGCGCGTCAACCCGCCTGTCCGAAGGGCCACGACCAAGAAGCCGCTGCCGCGCCACGCCGTCGAACACGAGTACTACACGAATGTGCGCGAGAGCTGGAACTCGCGCGTCCTCGCCTTCCGCGGCCTCGTCCTGGACGCTGTGAAGCAGACCAAGTAGACCCTGCACGAGAAGCAACCGTTTTGGCTAAGCATCTACGAATTGACGTGTGACTTGTGACGTCGTTCATCGACTGCATTTCGCACCCACGCAGCTTGCCGTAGCACACATGCAGCGCCGTCCACGCGCAAGGCTGACGATAGGACGCGCTGTCGGTACTTGGAAAGGCGCTGTAACCGCTGGCCAACGACGCCATTTATGCAAGAGGACGCATGCAGTCGCAGCAACGACGTCGTAGACGTGCTTCGGGACCAGCTGCACCGGCGCACCCAGCTCCTGGACGACCTGCGGACTGCGTACATGCACGACGTCATTGTCGTGCGCGATCGGCTCTTTGCCCATGGGCTAGACCCCGACGAAGCCCTCCGCGCGTTGCCCAGCATCGACCTCACGCCACACTTGCCGCTGTTTAGCCCGACAAATGCAGCCCTTCGCATCTCGCCGTGCAAGGTACCTTGCGTTCAACTGAGGTAGTGCGACTAGAGCTGTAGGCGTGCGGCGGCAGCGTCGTCATGCTTCGCACCGACGTACGATTCGTGCTCGTCGCGCCATCGTGCAAATCCTGCGTAGGACGAAGCGCTGAAGATCGCAGCTGACAAAGTCGCAGCACTCGAAGCGCAAGTGGGGTCGCTGCGTCATGCGCGAATAGAAGCGGATGCAGCCGCGGCGGCCGCAACCACCGAGCTCGCGCAGATGCAACGCATGTTCCTCAAGGAGCAAGCCGCCCACCGCTCGGTGGGTGACGCCAAAAAGCGGCTGGAAGCCAAGCTCGTGGCCATGGGCACGCGCGTCGCAGAGGCGACGCAGGTCGCGTTCGACCTCAAACAGCAAACGACCAAGGTACGTCGAGCCGCGAGGCGTGAACGATGACGCGAGTGCGTAGACGGAAGCCATACGAGCAGCCCACGACGTGCTGGCAAAGGCTCTCGGCACCACGGAGCGCGCCAGAGACGCTGCGCTGCTCCAGTGCGCAGCAACCCGCGAGACGCTCGCGACAGCCAAAATTGAGCTCAGTGCTGCGCAAGAACGAGAAGCCGACCTCCAAGGCCGACTGCATCAGCTAGAAGCAACGCACGAGGTTGCGAAGCAGCGCCACGACCAAGTTCGACTCGAGCTGCACCAGATGACACAGCGCGTGCGACTCATCGAAGAGCAGACAAAGCTTACGTACCTCGTCGAGTTGAACGTACTCACACGGAAGCTTGGCGAAGCCAGAGAGTCCTTGCGCCGTCTTCAAGATACAACGAGCATGCAACTGGAAGATTATGCCATGCGTCTCTCGCCGCTCGCAGCAGCCCTAGCAATCGCCCACGAGACGATCACCCAACTGAACACAGCGCTACTTGCCCAGACCGAGGTCGCATCGCGCGCGTCTATTGACGAACAGAGTGAGCACGAGCGCGTGGCGGCAACCTCAGCTTCTGCACTGGCCTTAATACGGGCCGAGTGCCAAGACAAGCTAGAGCATCTGCGTGTTGAGCTTGCAATTACCAAGGTACCTACCATTTACGTAACAAGGTCCTCGTCCACAACAGCGTGCTTGTAGCGTGCGCTGTGCTTGCAGCGTCTCCGATACTACTTCAGCCGCACTTGTCAGCAGCTCATCTCCTTTCCCTTCGTACAGCTTCTGCGACACACCGTCACCGCACTGCGAGAGAGGCTCGCGTTTCTCTTGCAGGCCCAAGCGACCAAAGATATCGCGATGGCCCATACCACGAAGGAGCTAGAACAGACTCGAGCCAGCCTCCAGGAGCATCTGCGAGACGTGACCGAGACGAACCGGTCCCTTGCGCGCCGTGTAGAGGAACTCAGTACTCAAGGGAAAGCCCAACGCACAGAGACATACACGGCCCAGCGACGAACGGTCGAGCTTCAAGTGCAGACGGCGCAGCAGGCAGCCGAGCTCGAGGTGCGCGCACTGGCGCTCGTCCAAGCTCAAAACGACGCTGACGTCGCTGCCATGACCTACGAAGACTGCGTCGCGTCGCTTTTGCGCCGCAGAGAATCCCAGCTGCAGGCTTTTGTGCTCGAGCGCCAGCACGCATCAATCGCACGGCACGCGCTTGAGAGCCGTCTGGACGACGCGTCACGGGCGCTCCAGCAAGTGCAGACCGAGCACGGCGCCCTGCGACATCGCTACGCCAAGTGCTACAAGCGGTCCCCATGCCTTGACTGAATTAGAAGTTGCATGGATGGCTTGTAGACTCAAGATGGCAACGGAGACGGCCAAGGCTAAAACCAATGCGGTCGGCGAGCTTGCCGACGACTTGGCGCTCTACGGCAATCACGTAATCATGACGTGGCATCACGAGAGGCGTTTCCTACCCCACTAGATGTGTGCACTCGAGGCCAAGCTCGCCGCCGAGACCCGCCGCGGTACGCTCGAGCAAGATACAACACAAGTAGCTATGGACGTAGGCACTATGTACGTCGAGATGGTCGACAACTTGACCAAGGTGCTCCACGAGCAAACGCAGGAGGAGGTCGTGCTGCACCAGCGGCTGCACCGTCTCGAGCGCGCCTCCAGCACCGACGCGCTTGACTTTGAGGCGGCGCGGCGCGTGACAGCCGCCAAGGTGGTTCAGTGTGCGTGGCGCGCCAAACGAGTCCGCGCCAAGCACGCGCTCACGATCGGTATCCAGCGACAAAAGCTCACACTGCAACTGGCGTCGCTCCAGGCCAGCCAAGACGCTGCGGTGCAAGGGCTGCACTGGCTGGCAGCGGCCGAGGCGAATGCGAGCACGTTGCAAACCCTCGGGGTCGACGCGAGCTTTCTTGCCGACGCGCCGCGCTGGGATGACGCAAAGCGCGAGGCCGCCGCCATCTCGATCCAGTCGGCGTGGCGATGTCGGCGAGCCAAGCGAGGTCGCCTTCCCGCCCCCCTTGGCAGCCCCCAGCGGATTGCGCGGGAGCAGCACGACCGAGCACAGGCCTTGCGCCAAGCGTCGCGCCATGAGTCGCTCGTGGCCCTGGACGTGGCCAAACTGCACATGCAAAAGCTCGCAGCGTGTGGCGTGCGCATCACGGTCGCCAATCGCGGCAACCCGCCGCCTGCCAAACAAAAGAGCAAGCGCTGTGGGTCGGCGCCAGCGTACCCTGGAATGCTCAAGTACATGCTCGCCCACCCCATCAAACTCTCGAAACGCAGTAGTAGCAGTCGTCAGAAGAGTGCCATACAAGGAGATGTTACTCGGTCGTCGGCGTTGTTTTCGTAAAGTACCCGAGCAGCGTGCCAGCTTGCGTCTTGATCGGTGGTGTCTTCTTGGACGAGGCTCTGGACGAGGCGCGGGTAGCTCCGTTCGCCTGCGATGTTGTAGGGCTCTTGGATGAGGCCCGGTTCTTGGGTAGGGCAATAGGCGCTGGCGTCTTGACGGCCTTCTTGGTCGTTGGGGGCAGCGCATTCGAGGCGCGCTGGACTGCAGCTCCTTTTGTGGGGCTCTTAAACTGCAAGCGGGGCACGGGCACAGCCTTCTTTGGCGCCGAGAAGATCGACATGCCTGAATTGACGGTCCGAATCGTCGTGGGCTCGACGGCCATAGCGGCGTGCAAGGCGGCCCCCGACAGCGTTGCATCTTCCTCGTCGTCATCCTCATCGTCGCTAACGTTTGCAAAGAGATTTGGCTTCTTGGCAGGCGGTGACGGCAGCGCGTCACGAGTCGATGGCGAGTACGAACGTTTGGTTGCCGCGGGCAAGCCAAACGACGGAGGAAACTTGCGTGGGCTTGCGACGGGCGATGCGATGCCGCCAAAGGACGGAGCGAACGAGCGTTGGCTTGGCGCCGCGTAAACGCTAAAGATACTCTCCATGGTTTTGGCGCGAACCTCGTCGCAGTCGATGGGCTGACGCTTGAACACTGGACGCTTGGCGACAGCGGGCGACGGAGTTGCTTCGGGCGAGCTTCCGGCATGAGCCCCAAACCAGCGCCGACCTGTCGCGCGGGGTGGTGGCGACTGGAACGACTGCGATGGCGGCGCTCGCTGCGACGTTGAGAACTGGGACGCCGGTGAGTTCTGCTGCTTTGGCGACGACGGGGCTCGTTGCGAGAGCGACGACTGACTCGGCTCTGAATTTTGTGTTGCCCCTGTGCTCTGACTTGGCTGGGAGCTCTGCGTCGAGAGGGCACTCTGGCTCGGCTGCGAACTGCTTTGCGAACTCGACTCCGACGCGTCACTTCGTGCGAGGCGCTTGTTGTTGTAAATGTCGCGAATGACCTCCTGCGGCGACAGAATGCCCAGAAAAGGCGTCTCCGTCAACGACGCAGTCACACGTTCGAAGATATCTTCGACCACTTCATAGTCGGACGCGGTGACAAGGTGGACGCAGCACTGCGTCGACGGGTCGTAGACGTAGTGGTGGTAGAAGAGCGCTTCGGCCTTGTAAAAGCGCTCGAGGTAGTCGTCGGGCACGGTTGCGCCGTCAAACTTGAGTTTGCTCAAAAGCCGGGGAATGCGCAGCGTGCCCTTGACACCGCGGTAGTCGAATACATGTTGAATGGCTCGCTACAAAGCGAATTCAAATCAAATGACATCAGAAATTAGCGTACGACGATGCCAATGTGGTGCAGGGAGTCGAGAAAGTCGCAGCCCGCGAGGATGCACGCGTGCACAAACATCCGCGTCGGCTCGTGGCCGCCAGACAGAAAGTACGAAAGCTTGCGTAGGACGCCGTTGGCTACATACACCCTTGATCAACGAGCTCAAAGCGCCATGTAGCTGTACCACTCGTCTTGCCGTGGGTATGAATCGCGTCCTTGCTAAGCATCTATTGCAGCGTAAGACCGGTTCTCTTGTGGTGCTATGGAGGACCTTGCAGTCACCGGTTTCCTCGAGCTTGAAGAGGACCGGGACGCTAATGTTGGCGGCCGCGCAGTAGACGAGGATGTCTGAGTCCTCCGTGATGATGGCCGTCGTCACTTGGTGCTTGCAGAGAAACACCATCTGCGCGTCGGCCTCAAATGGCCTGCAGATACGCTGCAGATGAGTCCATACAGCGTAAAGACAGGGACGTACGCTGTCACAAACTCGACGTTGGCCTTGCGCAAGGCGTCATGCACTGATGCGATGATCGCAGACGTTATGTTGATCGACTAGGCTGCGTGAGGCAAAGGCGGCGTAGAGGTAGGATGTAATGGTACCCGCTGAAAGTACTGGGACGTCTTGGCCATTTTCTCCTTGCGCTCGTCGCCCACGAGGCTGCGGGCTTCTCGCAGATGCTGCATGGCCATGTCGTGGTTCTCTTGCTTGGCGCTGCGGCGCTTGTCGTGCGTCGACGACTGCAACCATGTAAGACCTTAGCCCTTCCATGGATCAGGTCAACCTTCAGCGGGATCTTGTTGCCGTCAAAGACGAGAAGCGGCTTGACGCCGACGGCCTTGAGCATGTCGGTGCGTCGGAGGATGTACTTGACGTACGTTTCGGTCTCGTTGCCGACCGCGAGATCCCATGCACAGCCATAGCACCTACATGCAGGCATGCTTTGGGACCTCCATGACGAGGACAGGAGCGTACGCCTTATGGAGCCATGAGAGAGCGTCGACGGCGACGGTCTGCCCTCGGAAGTCGCGGGCGTGGGATGGCGCCATGACCTCCTTGAGCGCGCCGAGGAGCCCCGCAATCCCCATGGTTTGTGAAAGGCCAAATGTAGTGTGGTATCCGGAGTTCCGGATAACAATGGCGCGAAACATCCGGCTCCGATCTAAATCAGCGCGCTCCAAGGTCTGTCTGGCAGCATGACGAAGCGACAGGGTTAGAGATGAGCTCGGTGCACATACCTTCGGGTTTCTCTTCTACGTTGGCGAGCTGGTCGCTCGCAGGTATCTGCAATCGAATGATCGTTCTGGGCGTTGGCCAAGGACAAAATTCATGGGGATAACGGCTTGGCGCCCGCGATCGTCTTCATTCGTCGCTTGGCGTTGGTGGGTCCGGGCGGCGCGTTGAGAGACTGTCTTGTACGAGTAGACGACGCAGAGATTTGTATTAGCGCTGTCAGACCAAGCCGCTTCTCTTCCAGCTCGCTCAAGCTCGGTGACACCAAGCAGCAGATTCGCGCCGTTCAAGCAGCGCCATCTATTGCGTTTTGAGACCTCAGAAGTGACTGCGCTTAGGCAAAGACGGGGATAGAGACTTCAGTCTGACGCATTGACATCGAGCAGTCGTTAGTGCTTTCTCCAGCCTGAGTCGCAAGCGTCACCATTTTCGACGCGAGAGCACAGCTGTCTCCATGAGTCGCAGCACTGAGAGCTTGCGGGTAGGGGTCTAGTACTCGGGGTCAATCACTACATTCAATTCGTCTGGCTCGACTGCAAAAACGATCGACTGAAGCAAAAACTACACCACTAGTACCACCCGAGACAGCTGCCCATTGCGCCGCACACTATGTGCATACTACACGCAAGCGCCGGTCTCTTTCACATGAAGGACGCACTCCATCACGACGGTTGAGACGACCGGATTCTGGCCTGCACGAACCCGGTCTTCACTGCTGCTAGGCCTCAGGTCCCAGAGTAGCAACCCTACTTCCCTGACCTGCCGGTCCACAGAATACTGTCATCCTACAAAGGCAGAGGTCGATTACGCTTATCATCGTCCTAATGCAAAGCACCAGCCGCACGCAGAAACGAAAATTAAATCGCGTCACGCGCCGGCGTCGTCGTTGCCGCCTCGTCGCCATCGTCGGGATGGAGACTCACTTCGGTCTCCGTGTCGGACGTCTCCTCGACAACGACGAGCTCGACGTCGCCGGCCTTGGTGCTCGGGCAGTCGGCCTCGGACGACGGGACTTGCACCGAGTGCGCGTAGAGCAAGCTCGTGCGCGTCGGCCGCCAAATGATCGAGACAACAAAGACAACACAAAAATTGAGTGCGCGGCTCGAGGCCCAGAGCACCCACATCCAGTCCCACGAGAGCTCAATGCGCTTCGAGTAGCTACAAATTGGTGTAAATAAATCCGAAGGGGCATGAGCGACGACAGACGTACACGGCGTTCTCAAACACCGTAAAGAGAAACGTAATGGCCATAAAGGTCACGAGGACCGTGAAGAGCGTGTCGTACATCTTGTACTTGGCCGACTAGAACAAATACTCAGTCGACGACGAGGTAGTGGCAATGGCATACCTGGCCTGTCGCGCGGAGTGTCTTGCGCGTGAGCATGAGCGAGGTAAAGATCCAGCCGGCAAAGCACCCGTCCGTCGCGGTCGCGAGGAGTTCCCATACGAGCGGCGGCGAGACATCGCCCGCCGACTGGTTGGAGAGGTGTGTGATCTCCAACGCGCCGGTAGAGACGATATAGCAGAGGCCGAGACCAGTGACAAGCGCAATCTCGGCGCACGTGAGGGACGGCCGCGCGATCCCGTAGCCCAAGCAAATGATCATCGTGAGCACGCGTGCAATGAGCTTCGAAAACACCTATGTCGTTTGTAGCAAACCTCCTTGAAGAGCCAGACAAGGACGTACCTTGAGAAGCGTCGAGGCGACAATCATCTTGGGGTACGGGCAGCAGAGCGCTTCGCCCGACTCGTTGAGCGACGCGTAGGTCACATACCAGAGCAGCGTCTCCACTACACAACGACCCCGTTTCAGACGACTGTCTCGACAAGAGAGAGGTGCATACGAGTCGTGAGCAGCAGCACAAGGAGGATAAAGTAGTGCAAGCGAATGAGCGTATGGCGATTCCGGAAGAGCAGGACGAGGAAGACGCCGTCCGCGACAAGGTACGCCAGGCAGAGGCTTCCGCTACACGAAGGGCGTCAATACAGGTAGTGTCGTCACAGCTTACCTGAATGGAAGAAGGCCCCACATGAGCCCCGGCAAGTATCCGTACGGGTTCTTGAACGCAATGGCGGCGCGCAGATCGAACGCAGCGCTGTTGGGATTCTCTTCATAGGGCAGGTAGGCGGCCGGTTCCGACTCATTGCACTTGGGCCGAGCGCACGTGACAATCACGACGGTCTGAACGCCGGTCGTCGATACCACGAACGCGTCCTTCCCTTCCATGACCGTCGAGTTGTCGGATGGCAAGAAGAGTTTGCCCGTGAGATTGGACGTGTTCATCTGGTTGTAGTCTTGGCTGCAGTAATCGTCGGGCGTCTGGACCGTGTCGTCGTCCGTGTAGATGACGACGGCGACGGCGTACTCGGACGTCGGGTCGAGCTCGTCCTCGATGGGCAGTGCCAAGAAGTCGACATGGACCCACGAGTCGGCGGCGGCTTCGCTGTGGAACATGCGCTCCGAGGCCTTCCATCCGACGGCAGGGCCATCGACCACATGGATCGAGGCCTCCATCGCCCCGAAGCAGACAGCCAGCGCGAGGAAGATACCGGATCGCATACTGCTTGCGCTTCCTTTCCCACGAAAATGCAATGCCCTCCCTCAGTCATGAACCGACTAAAGCAGCTGGTTTGACTAACTAATAGGTTTGCCCCAATACATCAATGCGGCGTGCCAGCCCTTCGAAGCAAAAAGGAGCTCGATTCTACGGCACCATAGCCCAGCAAGCAATGGCATTCATCGGCTTGAGCAATCTATAGGCTCCATTGATGTGCGCTGGGACCTCAAGTACCGTAGGTAAGTCGGCCTCTGGCAAGGTTAGTTAGTCGAAATGGTCGACTACATCTTGGGGTTTTCTTTTGCGGTTGGGTTTTCGAACCCAGCTGGTTTGTGGCTTCATGGTATGTGATAGACGGCTGCCATTGGTGGATTTTTCAAAGGAGATTTTAGCCAATCCGATGACGCCAACGTCATTCGACCAGTTGGCGTCTATTTTTATGACCACCATCCCAATATTTTAAAACAAGTCCAATGAAATATATTATATTTTGAAAGGCTAAACCTGATATATGTAATTGTGATTGACGCTTTGAATATTATTATTAACATCCTTTATATTATTGTGGGTCCCACCGCAGGCCGTCAAGAAACGGAAGCCGGCGACGATGCGAGGACGGTCCGAGTACACTAAGGTGAGCGAGGAGGTATGGATGTGCTAGTGGCGGAGGAGATGATGCGTAGCGCTGCATGCAGATGCTTCTTCCTAAGGCAAGGTCTCCATGCTCATGCCACTTGTTCGTAGCCCGACGATGAGGAAGCATCGTTCCTCAACGAAGGCCAAACGCAACAAGTACGACCACGACCATCAGGATCGCATCGCTGACGACGACGATGGTAGATGGAAATGCATAAGCAGGACGAAGAGCTGGGCCAGCTGCACGACGCAGTAAAGCGGTTGGGCGACATGAGCAAGAACATCAGCGCCGAGCTCGACACCCAGAACCAGTACGGCTCCACGTGGGCATCACCCATGTTCATGGCCCCATGTAGCATGCTGGACGAAGTCAATGCGGACACGGACCGCGCCCAGGACAACTTGGACGTCATTACGCAGAAGACGCGCGAGCTTGTGAAGCAAGCAGGTCGTACCTTTGCCCATCGATCGTCGTGGGCTCATGACGTCAACGTAGGTGGGATGCAGAACTTTTGCATCATCATCGCACTCAGTCTTGTACTGATTATCTTGACCTACTTGGTCATTATGACTTAATACCTCTTCCTATTCGCGTAATGCTACGTGAGCTGGTTGAGGAAATTCTCGAGCGGAAACTCAATCTGCCGCGCAATGCGTTCGACAAACTCGTGGTCGGCGAGACAGCGCAGCTTGATGTCGTCGAGGTCGTCGAGCGACGAGACGCGCTGCAACAGCCGCATCCGGACGAGTACGTTCACCTACTCCACACGTCAGAGATGCGCGCGTGGCCGAGTGTAGTACGTGGTTGAAGACATCGCTGCGCGAGAGCGTCGTCGAGAGGTCGTCGGCCTCGAGTCCGAGCGTGGCGGGCGGGTCGTACTCTTCGAGAATACTCGAGTAAATCGCGAGGAGACGCTGGAGCGGAAACACTTTGGGACCGATGAGCTGCTGCGGGATCGCTTCAGCTTGTTTTTTTGTCATTTTCCGGGCGCCGCTACTGCCGCCGCCTTTGCGCCGCTTCTTGCTCGAGGCCGCCGTTGAAAAGTACACGGCATCGCTCTCCTGGGGGTTGAAGGACGAGAGGTAGCTCGCGAGCACGAGCATGAGGCACCCAAACGGGAGGTTCACACGCTCGGTCGTCGTCGACTCGGTGTGGGACTCGATCGCGGTGTTGCGGTGGTACAAATGCTGGAAGAGGCTCTTGGCCCGCAGCTGCGTTTGGTGCACGAGCTGCTTGTGGGCCGTCTTGTACGAGTCTGCGTCACGCCAATGATGCCACTCGTACATATATATATATCGAAATTTACCGGCGGTCGGGTCGTGCCCGCCATCGTCGGGCGCGTGCTCGTAAAAGAGTGGGAGGAGCTGGATCACCATGTAGCGAAACTCGATCCAGTCGTGGCAATCGTGCTCAAAGAGCGAGTAAAGGTACTTGATCCATGCGCGGAAGAGTCGCTCGTGCTCCCAGAGCTTGAGCTGGTCGACCAGAATATCGCAGATTTGTTCTATCAAATCAGACTAACACCTTTGTGCAAGATCAAGCGGGCATGGAACCTTGCGTGTAGAGAGGAAAATGGACATGCACGGGCACGAATGGCAAGAGCAGACGCTCCAGCGAGAGCGAGATCCCGCGCGTGACGAGGACGAGCGAGAAGCGCATCTTCATACCAAGCTACAGACAGCCATGCAGCTCGATATACACGAAAGAATGCGATCCACCTCGTTGTTGAGGCGGCAAAGACTGCGGAGGAGGTCTCGGAACCCGCGCGTGAGAAAGTGATCGATGTTGTCGAGGACAACGAGGACGTTGGGCACGTTCGTCGAGTGGAGGCCCGTCATGATCTTGGAGAGGCACTGGACGAACCCGAGGAGGTTCAGGTTGTGGTACCCGTCGCCCGTGGCCTTGGACTGAAATATCGGCAGCAGTTCGTCCGGCTGCGAGCGCGCCAGCGGATCGATCTAGAAAGTCACGGTCAGCGAGAGCTACGAATGACCTCGTAAAGCACCTGACGCAAGATGTCGGTGAAGACTTGGCGCCGCGTGTAGATGGTCGTGCAGTCGACGAAAGCCGTGTACATGGCGTGGTTGGCCTGCTTGACGGCCTCCAGCGCGGTGCGGACACAGCTGCTCTTGCCCGTCGAGTTGTAGCCATGCACCACGATGACGGGGTACCCAACGCTCGTCATCGGCTCGTGCATCTCGGAGCTCGTCGTGTCGACGTCCGGCTCGCCGCCCATGAGCGCGACAAGCTCCGCGAGTTGGGCCGCGCGGCCAAGCATTATTGCTCGTGGTGGCAGATAATGCTCACAACCGGACGGCCGGATAAATGGCGAGCGATCTTGCAGCTTCAACTCGACGAGTGCAAGTGCAATTTCGGGCGAGGCAGCAGTTTTCGACGCGAACGTGTACACGGGAACGATACTGCGAACGACGTCGTCGATTGGCACATCCAATGCCTGGGTCAGCCGTGCCTCACCCGTTGTATCATGCTGCCAGTGCCAGTGTGGCCAGTGAGCCATTGACGGAGCAGTGGTAGAA
>NW_008246100.1:480764-561292 GCF_000281045.1 Saprolegnia diclina VS20 | reverse complement strand
CCTCGCCAGAGTTTCTCGAAGCGATGGCTGCGCTGGCCGAGTTTGGCGAGGAGAAGTTGCGTGTAGCAAGATTGGTGCGTGGGTTGCGGTCCTCGGTGCACCAGACATTCGCTGCAGACGGGCGTCTTCTATTGTTAGATATCAGTTCTTATTATAACAAGGCAATGCGGCACCGCAGTCTCGTACTTTGCAGTTGGCCGCGTCTATGATCTTGATCTCCTGATACGGTGATGGTAGCCATGTGTATTAATTGTGATGGCGTCCAAACTAGCCTCGCCTCGCCTGCAACAGCACTGCTGCTCGCCTACTGAGCTGCCCAGCAACTGCATGTTGAAAAATCAAGTTCTTAGCACGTTGCGTTTTCTTATTGCTCACGCTCGTCGCAGACCACGATCGCCAGCGTACTCGCCGCTGCGAGCCACGCGTCGTACGTTGCCTGGTTGAAGAGCACAAATTCGATGGCTTCGTATGCATCTTCGCCCGTCGCTTCCGCAAATTCCAAGCATGTTTCGAGTGCAGTTAGCGCTGCCGACTCGAGCGGGTAGCTGTAGACACCGCAGCTAATGGCGGGAAACGCGATCGTCTTGCATCCGTACGCGTACCCGAGCTCGAGGGACCGCCAGTACGCATCGCCAAGAAGCTCCGCCACGGGCGATTTGCGGCGGTACACCGGTCCCACGGTGTGAATGACGTACTTGGCACGCAAGCGATAGGCCTCGGTGATGCGAGCTTCGCCCACGGGACAGCTACAAATGAAAATGACATCTCGACAAGTGCACTGCCGATGGACGAACCGAACGTGGCGTCGCACTTCAGGAGCTTGCATGCACGCTTGCAGCAGCTGTGGACCCGCGGCCTTGTGAATAGCGCCATCGACGCCTAGACCAGTATCCGAGATCAGTACGAGGGTTGTCGACCAATCGTGCGCAGACCGCTGCCGCCTAGCATGAGCTCGTTGGCAGCGTTCACAATGGCGTCGCCTTCCCAGCGCGTGATGTCGCCGAGCGACACGACGAGCCGGCACGTGGGCGAGAGCTGGAACGTCGATGGCTCCATGAAGGCAATTCGAAAATGATGCAACCCACGGGACGCCGATTGTGACAACCAAAGCGAAAGGGCGACTTGATTTTCCTGTTTATTCCGGATAATACGACCGCGTATCCGAATAACACGATCCAAGACCCAAACGACGCCTTGCTCGCACCATGGTGGGACCTCGGCGGGAGCGGAGCATGATGGTCGATGGTCCGTCGTAGGGTCCGAAGAAGAAGAAGGGGAAGAAGAAGTCCAAGGAAGAGCTCGAGGAAGGTAGACAACGCGCATGATGGATTCATGGAATACGACCTCTCACCATTCGACGGGTAGAGCGTCGGCTCAAGGAGGAGGAAGACCTTCGTACCAAGCAAGGTACGCACATGGAAGGAAGCGATGGGCGCGAATCAAGCTCCGTTCGGTAGAGGAGGAGCGGCGCCTCGAGGAAGAGCGCAAGCGACACGAAGAAGAGGAGCGAAAGCGTCGGGAGGAGGAAGCCAAAAGCCGCGCGGCCGAGCTCGTGCGGCTGGCCGACGAGTTCGAGTCGAGCAAGGACGCGATTGCAGCCAAGGCAGCTCGCCTGCAGCAGGAGCTTCGCCACCGAAAGGAGATCAAAGACGTACGCTGCGCCATGCTGTCTTGTCGGCTCATGGCTCGTAGTGGGAAAAATACCTTGCCTGCGAGACCAAGCCGGACGCGACGCTCGAAGGCGACATCAACGCGTTCGTCAACTCGTGGCTTCTCGAGGACGACACGGACCTTCCGAGCGTCGTCAAGTCGTGCGAAGACGCGCGTCGTGTGATCTTGGACCTGATCTTCGTCTGCGCCGAGGCGCAAGCGCTCAACCAGCCCGCCCAGCTCGCGCGCTGCGAAGGCTTCATCGAGCACATCATGGAGCTAACACGGCAAAAGATCGAGACCAACACGGCCCACATCTTACAGTACGCGGATGAGTTCCTGGACCAAAACGCTGCCGCCAACTCCAAGGGCGAAGTCAAGATCACGAGCGCGGCTGGCCCTGTCAAGGTACACAGCTCCCTTCGCTCCACATTGGATCTTTTCAAACGTGGCCAGGTCGGACTCTGGATCAACATTATACCGAAAGGACTACGGAACAAAAAGATCGACTTTGCCGAAATGGAAATGCTCGTGGATGTGCCCAAGCCTGTTGTGATGCAGTCCCTCGCCGTGCGCGCCATCTACCTTCCGTATGACAACGCGCCGAACTCGGTCCACAACCTCGACGTCGCTCTCGGAGGCGTCTTTTCGATTGATCTACTCTGCCTTCCACCGGCCCCGAAGCGTGCGCGCGGCTGGGTCATGCGAGGTACGTCCATGTCTGGCCTACATAGCACAACGGATCGATGGTATTGTAGAACTTAGCGTGGAAAAAATCCATCGACTCGAGTACCCACTGGAAGGCTCTGTCGCGACAGCGTCGCTCGCCATCAAGGTATGACGTGCCATTTAGGCACTCGGCTCCACAGCTTGGTTAGGTGTCGGTGACGTTACCAAAAGATGTGATTTACCCCACGAATCCACGCGTCGGGTGGTGGGATGCCAACGCTGAGACGTGGGTCGAAGACGGGATCTCTGAAATCCTATTCAACGAGGAAGCCAACGTCCTCAACTTCAATACACTCAAACTCACCAAGATCGCCGTGCTCCAACAGCGCAACGCCAACCACACAAAGCACTCGTGGAGTCTCAAGATGAGCACAGTCAACGACGGCGACAAGCACACGTGCGTCGCGCACCTCAAGCTCCAAAACGACATGTACCGGCTCATCCACTTGGAGGTGACCGACATTGGCGTGCGCCTCGTGTCGCCGAGCGTCAAGCAACTCTCGGAGCTCAACAGTGCGTACTTGCCACCGCAAGAGACGCTCAAGCGCCTTGCGATGGCCGGTATCGACCTGACGCCCTCCGTGGCTGACGATGCGCGCTTCGGTGTTATGCCAAAAGATCGCGCTTTGGAAGAGAGCTTGGTGTGCGAGCTGCTCGGAATCGCGTGTGCCTTTGAGATCACGAGCATTCCACACGGCCACGAGTGGGACCCGGTGATCATCGCGAGCCCCAAGCACGCCGTCTTTAGCGTCAAGGAGATCGTGTGGCCGCTCGTGACGCACGAGACCGAAGACGACGTCAAGTCGCTCGATGTCAGCGATTACGTGCACATCACCGCGCAGGTCGATACACAGACGAGCGCCGGCATCAAGTTCAGCACCAACCGCAGCTCCAACCCGTACGACACGTATGTGCACGTCAAAGAAGCGCTCGGTCCGCTGTGCACACCGGACGCGAAGGACCGCATGGAGAACTCCAACCTCATCTTCGAGCACAATCTGCTCAAAGTGCTGAGCTTGCTGCGGCTCTTTAGCTACACCCAGTCTTTCAAGCAGCACGAGCTGGCTGTCCATCGGGTCGTCGACGATACCGACGACGTGCCTGCAGCGTTAGCAGGAGACGAGGCAGCGCTCGACAAGCCGGCCGACGAGAGCACGCTGCCGATCGAACGGCCCGCCGAGCCCGTCGCTACGTAAGCAATGCACAAGCACTCTGTACAAACTGAACGGACATCGTCTTCTATTACACGCCCAGAAATGCCTTGAGCTCGGTACAGCCACCCACGTAGGTGTCGTTGACAAAGATCTGCGGCACCGTGTGCACGACGTGGCCGACGCGGTCGCAGAGATGCGTATACGAAATATCGACGTCGACCGTGTACTCCTTGAAGTCCAATTTAGCCTCCGATAAGACGCGCTTGGCCTCGTGGCAGTAGCTGCAGTCGGGCTTGGAGTACACCGTGATCGTGTCAAGCGGGGCCTCGTGCTCGATGATGGGGCCCGACCAGTTCATGTGCAGCCCGCACTCTTGGGCGACACCGCGGAAGCGTGTGTCGCGGCCTGACGCTGTCGCGTCGACGGGGCGGCTCGAGTGCGTATCTCCAATGGTTTCGTAGCCGCGAGCCTTGAGGGGGTGGTACGGCAGCCCGTGCTTTGTCATGTACTTGTCGACATCGGCGTTCGTCCACTCCAAGATGGGGCATATTTTGACGCGGCCGTTGTGGAGATGCACAATGTCGAGGCTCTGCCGATGCGACGTCTGTTGCGCGCGCAGCCCGACGAGCAGCGCGGTCGCGCCAAGCTCGCGGAGCGTGCGCTCCATGGGCTCCACCTTGCGGATGTAGCCATACCGCTTGTGCGCGTCGATGGTTTCGTCTTCCCAGAGCTTGCCGTGCATCGCTTCCATGTGTGCCGGCGACAATTTCGACTGCGAAATGTGCAAGTTGAGGTGCAGACGCGTCGTGAGGTCGTTTGCAAACGCATACGTCTCGGGAAAGAGGTATCCAGTATCCACCCAGACGACAGGCACGTTGGGCTTGGCGGCTGTCACCAAGTGCAACATGAGCGCCGACTGCACGCCAAAGCTCGAGCTCAAGACGACGCCGTCGCCAAAGGTTGCGACGGCCCACGCGACAATCTCGGGTGCGGACCGCCCGCGCAGCGCCGCGTTGGCGTCGGCGACAAGCGTCTCAAGCGCCGACGCGTCCTGGTTGCTGCGGCCGTCTGTTGTCATGGTGTTTCGGATCCCAAATGCGCCCACTTGAGGCCCTGCGGTCCTCGAACGTCGCTTCACGTACCAATCACAGCGTGCGCTGGCGCCACGTCGGCCCGTTGTTCGAGGGTTGCGATCTTGAACCGTCGCGTCCCTGATTGGTCCATCCATGATACACCAAAAGCGTGCGGTCGCCCGAGATATCGTGTGTGCGATAAATTCAGTCGCATTACCGCAGCCACGTGGTCGCACGCACACCGCGTGCCTCTTGCAGAGACATTGACGCATCGATTCCATAGCGCGTACTCGCTTGCGCCATCGCTGCAACCGAACGTCCTTCGCGCACGTCATTCTTATTTTTTTATTCCATTTGAATGCAAGATCGGTGGCCACAACGAGCAAATGCAAAATAGTGTCACGTATGCGTACGGAAATCGTGTGCGCTGCGTGGTTCGAATTACACTCGCAGGTAATACGTCGGGTGCGACAGTGCGTTTTCCCTCGGGAGAGAGCGCATTTTCGTCTACGCCAAGGTCGATTTCCGTACCTTTCTGTTTCGATATCGGTCCGTTTTGTCGGTAAAGCGAGGGAGTTCTTTTGGCAGGCACTTTTTTCGCGCACGGCTATTTTAATGGGCGAAATAATAAAATGCACTCGCTTTTGTAATAAAAAGCGCGGCTGAATGTCCGATACAAGGCGGCAGTAATGGTGGTCGCACTGAATAAAAATTCGATCCCGTGTGACAGCGCGGGGAAAAAATTGGCCGCCGACCGTCAGTCGCCTATTGCTGCTTGGACAGCGCCATTCGCCGAGACTTGTAGATATGAACATGCAACTGCGGATCATCGACCTCGACTCGGGCAGAGCGCAGTACGTCTCATGGGACCCGACGGTCCCGGACGACGCCTTCGAGGGTGTCTTTGAGAGCCTCCTGCGCGAGACCTTTGGCATCACGGAGGACGCATGGGTCGACCTCATCGACCTCAACAACTCGAGCCTCGTGCCGATGCACAAGGACGCTTTGCTGGCGTCGCAGGCCAAGTCGGGCACGCCGCTCGTGCTCACGCTCTCGTCCAAGACGGAGGCGCTGAGCCCGCTCAAGAAGGACGACATCATCGAGGTCGTCTTTACCGAGCGCTCGCTCGGCATTACGATCCGCGATTACCACCGCGACAACGTCGTTGTGAACGCGTTCCGGTCGAACGCCGATGGCACCATGGGCTACGCCGAGGCCACGCGCCTCGTTGCGCTCGGCGACGTCGTGTACAAGGTGGGCGGCGTCCGCGCCGTCGGCCGCCCCTATGACAGCGTCATCCAGATGCTGCAGAGCCCCGTGCGCCCTTTGAGTGTACATTTCTTTCGACCGCGCATGCGCGAAGGCCTCTACGCCGTCGAATTCACAGGCGCGTCGCTCAACATGACGATCACGACCGACGATACACGCGTGCTCGTCTCGCGGCTGCCGCAGCCGCACGCCAACGTCATGGGGTACGCCGAAGCCCACGGTGTGCGCCTCGGCGACTCGATCCACGCGATTGATGGCCACATCCTCGACGGCCCCGAGTACGGTCGCGCCGTGAGCTTGCTCAAGCGGCCGCAGCGCCCGATGATTGTGGTCTTTTGGCGCGCGTCCGTGACGCCGCAGTACCTACCGCAGGTCGACACGCCCAAGAGCGTCTCGGGGCGGTCGACGACCGGGTCGCTTGCGTCGCCGTCGCCGCGCATGTCGTCCAAGAACATGAACGTCGTGACGCCCAACCGCGCCAAGGCCATGACGTTCTCCACCAACGGCCCGTCGCCACGTCCGTCGCCGCGTCCGTCGCCGCGCATGTCGACCAAGCAAAGCAACTATGACATTTACAACAACACGTCAACGATCCAGGGCGGCAGCCTCTTTGGCGACAACATGTCGGTCGACGACATGATCGACTACTGCGAGACGATCGCATCGATTGGCGTCGTCTCGGCGCACGAGACGGAGATCCTCAAGGACATGCTCAACGGCGGGCGCGGCGACCTCGCGTCGGCCATTCGGCACCGCAACAAGAACGCGATCGTGGCGCTGGTCCGGTCGCCGACCATGCGTCTCTGGGACCACTTGCTCAAGACGCGCGAATCGATCATCCTCGCTGGCCCCGTGACCTTCAAGAAGACGAAGCGGTATCATTTGCTCTTGACGGACCACGAGCGTGTGCTCTTTGTTAACAAGGCGACGAACGCCCTCGAGGACGAGATTCTCTGCTCGCACATTGTGACGGTGAGCTCCCGCACCAAGGTCCACGAGCTCGTCATTACGACGACGAAAGCCGAGTACACGCTCAACGACAGCTTTATCGGCCCGTCGGTGTGGGTGCGCGCGATCTTGCCGTTCACCAACACACAGGGCTACCTCAAGGTCGACTCGAACTCGCTCCTTGGCTCGAAGAAGCGGTACTTTGTCTTGAAGGGCGAGAAGCTCTCTGGCTACAAGAAGGACTCGGTCGTGAACGCCCAGGAAGCCAAGCCGTCGACCGTGCTGCTTCGGGACGCGGTCGTGCGCGTCATTGACGCCAAGGCCTTCAAGTTTGAGATCTCGACGCCCGAGCTCGCGAAGTCGGGCAAGAAGCTGACGCTGATCGCGGCCAACGCGCGCGAGTACAACAAGTGGATCTCGTCGCTCCAGGCGTTCCAGCTGCAGCGCAACACCACCGTTGGCGGCCTCGTGTCGCCGTCGGCGGCCTAAGACGGAGGACGCGGTCTCGTATGTGTTTTTTTAACTTATAGTAAGTCTATCCTCTGCTGCGCCAGCACTGGTATCGGCGTTGCTCCACACGAGGTAGAAGTGCACCTTCTTGGCCATACCGCGGAGACGCTTCCGACTGCTCTTGTCGGCCACGTCGACCGCACTCAGCAGCAGCATTTCGAGGTCGCAGAGCGCATCGCAGATGAAGAGCGACGCGCTGCTCAGCGTCGCTGCGTCATCGAGCGCTGCCGCGGCGGCCGCCGCATTCAGATCGGGGAGCGACGCACTACCGCACGCGGTACGGACGTCGTCGATGGTCATATACACGCGTTGGCTGTGGAGCACGGCCGAGAGCGCGACGAGGGTCGCGCTGGCCTCGGCCACGTCGGCAGTCCAGTCACCGTTGTACGTGCGCAGCGTGTAGGCGTATGCAAAGAGGAGTTCAAACAAGTTGCAGCAAAGCACGGGGCTGTTGGGCGATGCATGCAGCGCGCTGATCGGTTCCAGCGCCTTGGCGCGCCGCGTCGTCAAAATGTGTTTGGGGTGCTGGGGAGGGACCTCGACGTCGCCATCGATGTCATCTTCGTCGTCGTCGACGGCTGTAATGAGCTGGTGCCGGGCAGAGTGGGTGGCCGCTGCGTACGCTGCAGGCGACGTTGTCCACCACGGAGTCCAGAGCGCAATGAGCTTCCCGAGCCGCCCGTCGGCCACTTCGCGGAGGAATTGCGCGCGCTCGTTTGGCGTGAGCGCGTCGAGGGACAGCGCGTCCGACTCCATGAGCTCGACGAGCTGCTCGAGGCGGTCATCGAGGCCATGGTCCTCGTCGCCAAACTCGTCGTAGACGCGGCGAAGCGCCTCTTGCATCGCATGCGCGGACGTCGTGTCGACGGTCTTGTTGAGCTGCATCTCGCTCTCGACGTGCGCCTTGTAAAAGTGCTCGGTGCACGTCTCGCCATGGGTTTTGTAGCAGGCGACGCCGCAGTAGACGACGTTGCAGCGCGGGCACGTGTACTTGGAGGCGGCCTCGGTGCACACGCCGCACACGCGCAGCGCGCTGCTGTTGCTAATGCCGGCGGACGACGCGGCTTTATGCAGCTGTATGGAGGCGGACGGCCCGAGCGTCGTCTTTGTGCGCCCGAACCGGATCGGGACCGTGATGGGCGTTGGCGGAGGCTGCGCTCTTCGGTCCATCGCGACTGGAAAGTGTAAATCGCATGTGATTGGTTGCAAAGCCATTCATGGATCCAATCGTGGACGGCTAACACTTGGATTTCAACCAATGGCATCGACGCATCCCGTTTTGGTTGAAGGCATGCTCCGACGCAGCCATGGTCTTGCGCGTGCGTTCGCGACGCTGCGCCCACGCCGGTTGCTGCCCGCACCTCTTGTCGACGGCCTCGCGCAGTTCCAGCGCGACCACGGCCACTTCATCGTCCCCCGCGACCACGAGTCGCCTGACGGGTTCCCGCTGGGGCAGAAGCTCCAAGGCCTCATTCGGAAGCTACCGACCATCTCTCGCGAGCGCAGCCACCAGCTAGACGCGATTGGCTTTCCGCTCGACTGGCATGCGTATCTTCTCGGCACTGCGATTCTACCTGCCCTACAGACGTACAAGGCCGTGTTTGGCGATCTCTGGGTGCCCCAAAAGTACGTCGTGCCGACGTGCGATCCAGTGTGGCCGGCAGCCACGTGGGGCCTTCGCCTTGGCGAGCGCGTCAGCTACCTCCGCAAAGCCAAGTACGACCTTCCGATTGCGCAAACCAAGGCGCTGGACGCAGAGGGATTCGTTTGGCATGCACGCAACGACCGGCTGCATACGTTGACGCTCCCCGCACTCCGTACTTACCGTGGCCTCCACGGGTCGCCGCACGTCCCCAATGCCTTTGTCGTTCCTTCGCAGCAGCCGTGGCCAAGTGAGCTGCATGGGTACAAGCTGGGCCACGCCATGATGGCGCTCAAGGCCAAGCACCGCGCCGGGACGCTCCCCGAGACCGTCCTTGCGGCGCTCCACGACCTCGACCTCGACTTGGACCAAACACTGCGGGAAGCCAAGTGGACAGACGTGATTCTACCAAGTCTTCACGTCTACTTTTCGTTGTACGGGCACAGCGACGTTGAGCAGGCTTTTCTTGTGCCCGGCGGCGCGCCGTGGCCAGCGGTAGCTAAAGACTTGGCCCTTGGGCGCATCGTGCGCGACCTCCGAAGTACCGGGACGTACAGCGAGTTTGTCGAGCGAGACGAAGCAACACTGCGGGCGCTGGGCTTTGTGTGGAGTCAACAAGAGCGCATGGCGTTCACGATCCAATCCAAGGTCATTCCAGCGATGGCAGTCTACCGCGACGTGCACGGCCATGCCTTTGTGCCTTCGAATTTTGTCGTACCGGCGACGCGCCCGTGGCCAACGCTCTCGCACCACATGAAGCTCGGTCACTGGATCGCGCGCACGCGATGCGAGCTCGACAATTTGCCGCACAATCTGCAGTTTCTCCTCGAAGAGTCCGGTATTGTGTGGCGGCACTTTGACGAGCGGTTCGAGAACGTCGTGCTGCCCGCGGTCAAGACGTACAGCGAGCTGCATGGATCGTGCGAAGCCATCTCGTCGAGCTTCCACGTGCCGTCGCATGCGCCGTGGCCAGAAGCGACGTGGGGCCTCAACCTCGGGGGTACGCTCTGGCACATTCGGAATGGCGACTCGTACATCATGGACCCCAAAAAGCTCCGCGCGCTTCGTAAATTCCGAGGCCTCGTTCTGTAATAAGGTTTGAACGCTCGCACGATACCATTCTTTCAATTAGCGCAAAATACAACTAAGGCGGCCTGGTGGTGGTGCGACTAATGCTGGTGGAGACACTTTGGACCCTCAATTTTCCTAGAGATTGGAGCAAAAACGTTTGTCGGACGTTCGACTGCTTCACCTGACGAGCATCCGTCGGCGGTTTTCTGGTTCTTGCGCGCGTCGAGCAGTCGCACGTTCGAAGATTGCAACTCTGTTCGATAGCAAGCGACCTCATGGGACCGAGAAGGACCAAAGCGCCTCCTAAGATGTACGCCAGTAGCCACATCACAGCATCGCCGTATAAAAAGAAGAGGTATTTGCACGACAACCAGCGTCCATGCCCCTCGGATTGTCAAGTCGCCGCCTTTGTTTCCTAAAAACCAACGTTTCGGTTTCATAAAGTGCGCAAATCACCCGATCCATCGCTCTAAGATCTATGCGACAACACGAGTCTTATGGGCAGGGAGTCGTGCCAGTCGGCGTTTCACGAGCTCCCACCATGGCATCCACGTGGCGAGCGCGGACGACGGCGTACGTCCTCGACGCCTTTTCGTTGGCACTTCTCGCCGGCGCCGTTTGGCGCACGCCGAGTCTAGTCGCGACAATGTACCTTCTCGGCAGCGTCGCTGGCTGCCTCACATCGTTTGCGCGCCCAGCACTACCGCCAATGGCCGCCGCGGTCGCCGCCGCATCGTTGGTCGGCTACTGTATGGCGGCGGGGTGGCCCCTTGCGCGCGCCAACGTCTGGTTCGCCTTTGCCGGCGTCAACGTCAGCACCGGCAACATCCTCGTCGACGTTGCCATTGCCGTCCTCGGTCTTGCGCAGACCGTTCGCCAGCGACACGCGTCTCCGTATGTGCGAGCTCCATCCCGCGAAGACTCATACGGCGTTCTAGGCGGCCACTGCAGCGTCAGGTGTCGGGTGTCGCGATGCTGGCGTCGCTCTTGGAACGACTGCCTGCGCTGCGCAACGCAGTGCATCGTCTCGACGCACACATCAACCTCCAAGCGCTTGTCGTGCTGCTCAACCAAGCTATCATTGGCGGCTGCCTCTTCGTTGCAGCGTTGGCGACCCCTGGCGCCCTCGGGGGCGTCTACTATCTGTTTGGCGTCGGGCGCGTTGTGCAGTGGACCTTTGTGACTACCATGATCCCACCGCTGCCGCCGCCTGCGGTGGTCGCCGCGCCGCCACCCCGTATCATTACCACTTTGCACAAAGCTCTCGAGCTGCATATGAGCTACACTGGGATAACGACAACAAGCCCTCGGCGACGGGCCATTGGTGTCTACATCCAACGTACTCGTGTCGTTGGTGTCGACGCGGAGGTGATGTGTGCGTGTAGGCGGCGATGAATCTGTCCTTGTCGGCGCAACCGAGACGCAGAGCGTCGAAGATGTCAACGCAACCTTCCACGTCCCCGTCTCAGTCCCTCTCGAGACCGACGAGGTCCGCTTTGGAGACCACTATACCAAGACCACGGTTGATGTAGGCTGTGCAGCTCAAGGCCGTCGTTCTCGCGTCGGCCTCGGACGGAGCATGCATCGAGAACATGCGGCGCGTGGGTCAGTGCACGTTCCGATCCTCGACGCTGCTCGCCAAGCACGGCAAGTCCGACGCCCGATTCCAGCTGCTCGCAAACGGCGCGGGGTGCGGCCACCTCGGCGTGCGCTACCAGACGACCACGCGCATCGCGTCGACGCTGGAGGACCTGCCGTCGCCAATCGTCGAGCGGCAGCCGTCCTTTCACGCGACGCCGTTGGCCGAAGACTTTTTCACCGACGCCAACATTCCCGTCTTGCTGACGATCAATGTCGTGTGCCTCCTCTGCGCGTAAACCGCTACGTTTGTGAACATACACGCCTCACATGCTTGGTAGACACGTCTACCAGTATCCGCTCTGGGCCACCATGCCGCTCACCGAGCGCGCCGGCGAGATCCTCGGTCTCCAAGTACATGTACGTCGTCAGTGCGTTGCATTGCAGCGTTGATCTCGTATCGGTAGCGCGAGGCAAGCACGCCCTACGTGTCGATAGCCGCGCAAGTCGGTTTGTTTCTCAGCGCCGCCAAGCTCCGGTCCTTCTACATGCACGCGCGCGCACCGGCCGCCAACGCGCTCGCGTCGAGCTTGCCCGACGTCGTCGCCAAACTCTTCTGCTACGACCTCGTCGCGGTCGTCGTCGCGGTGTTTTGGTGCATTTCGTACCCGTCGTACGTGAGCGCGGGTCTCTTGGGCATCACGTTTGCCTTCCTCGGCGTGTACGGCGTCCAGGGCACGTCAACGCCACTACTTGTGCTCATGACAAGCTACAGCCTTGCGTACGCCACGTCGGCGTACCTGCTCCTGCTCCCTTGCGTCGCATCGGCACTGCCAACGTACTATGCGACATTAGGCTACGACGACATGGATCTGGGGCTTCAAACGATCTGCGCACTTGTGCTCTGCGGCTGCCATCGGACGCGGCGTGTCTGGCATCATCCAGCGCCACGTTCAACATCTGCGGCCGAGGGTCCTGCCGACGCCACGTCGCATTTTGCTCGCTGGTTCGAGGACATGCGGCTCATGGCGCTCTGCCACGTCGACAAGATGGTGCTGTTTACCATTTTTGGTACGTAGCTGCTTGCGAAGGATGCGATAGAGACGTTATTGTGTCTGTGTAGTCGTCGTGCTGAGCACGGCCGCGACTTTGTTCCAAGCCGGCTTTCTCATCCTAGCGACGTACCTCTCGCTATACAAAACCCACCGCCAGCGGCTCTGGCGCGGCCTTCTTCTCTACTCGCTCGCGATTTGCTTTGCGGTCTACGTGTGGAACATAACGTGTCCGACGCCAACGACCGATGCAGCTCTCTACACCATCGCCGGCCTCAGCTGCTATCGCGACACCAAAGTCACGATCCTGCCGTCCACGCCACGCCCAATATCTGCCGACACACCGACGCTGGAGCCGATTCTCTTGACGTCGGCGCCTTTACCATCCACCCTCTCGGCACCTGCAACGACGACGGCGCCGGTGCCAACGGTGACACCGACGCCGACGCCATTGATTATTCTCTACAATGGCAGCGGCAGCGGGAATGCGCTAGGCATGGTCATTGAAGTCGGTGTCTTTAATACGACCGCACCGCGGCTTGGGAGCCTCTGGACGTCCTCGCTTTTCAACGCGCAGCTGCTGCTCATCGCCCAAGTCGTCGCTCAGCTCGTGCTCTATAACAAGCACATTCATTTACGGTAGCCGCTGTGTCCTTTGCCATGTGGAGCGTAGGTGCTCACTCGGGTTGACTAGTGCGATCACGGGTAGCAAGCGCCCGTGGTTTTATGTGTCTCGGTTTGCCCTGGAGATTGACCGCGCGTACCGCCTCGTTGGTGTCGCCGTCAACTACGTTGTGCTACTTGCCGTCGCCCTCGTGTACGAGCGCACGAGCGACGGACGGTATGCGACGGCCGTCGGCTGCGTCCAGCTCCTTCTCTTGGCCGCGCTTCTCGACTCGCACTTGAGCAACTTGACGGCTTTTCCACGGGGCACGCCCCACTACCGCCGGCTCTGGCGGCTCGTGCTAGTCGTCGAGCTCGTTATCCTCGTGCTGCGCTACGTCTACCAGTTTGAGCCAGTCGCGGACGCGATTTTACGCAACTGGAGCTTCCCGTACTGCAACATGGAGGACATTGGCTTTCGCAGGCTAGCGTCCCAGACGGAGCTCTCGGGGCTTTTCTTGTACCTCTTGCCCACGTGCGCGGTACACAGCATTCGACTCGATGACCAACGGACTCATGGCAACACGTCTAGATGGCGGGGCTGGCGGCGTGGCAGCTCGCCGCCATGGACAAGGCCATTCACGTTCACAGTGTGTTTCGAACGCCAACGTGCGCAGCCTACTGGCAGTACACACTCTGTCTCATCCACGGCGTCTCGCACAGCTGCTTTCTCCTCGTCTTTCTTGCAGCCATCCTGGCGACCGTCGACATCAGCGCCGTCGGCTTGGCCTTCTACTTGATTGCGCTCTGCGCGACGCCCAACCGCCGGTTCGATGCGGCGTGGCCATACCTCTTTTCCCTTGCGCTGCTCGTACTCGTCGTCTTGTACAGCGTGCAACTTCGACTCGACATTTTCGCAAACGCCGATGTGGCCGCGACGCGACGCTGGTTAGGGTTTGCCCGCCTCGACGACTCTGCGGGCAACACGACGCTCTGGCGACTCGGTCGCGCGCCGGTGCTAATGCTCGTGCTCTGCAGCTTCCAGCGTGTCGCCTCTTGGCTCGTGCCCGACTCATTTACGCCGCCACCGGTCGTCGCCAGCTGGGTCACGATACTCTCACGGCTCTGGACGCGCCCGCTGGCGATCAGCGTTCTCCTCTTCGCGCTCGTCGTGTCGGCGTTCGTGCATCTCAACGTGCTTTCGCTTGGGTATCTGCTCGTCGTTCGCGCGGTGCGGCACGCCGACTGGACCAGCGACGGGCTGTATCTGCAGCTCTTGCGCCGCCTCACACCCCTCCTCATGTGTATCGCGATAGCGCAATATGCACTTATGCTGTGGGTACCGTCGTGGCTCCTCGCGGCGCAGAGCAGCTACTTGCCCTGGTCGGCCTTGTCACCCGCTCTGCAGCAGTGGCTCTTTCTACGCTTCCAGCACAAGTGGTCGCTCGTCACGGACTTCTCGTGCATGTTGTGTCTCGCCTTGCTACCGCGGCCGTCGGCGCTGACCGCGATCGCGTCGCACCCAGAGAATATGCAACGACCGCCGGCCCTTTGGACGACCCTCTCGACGCTTGTGCTGCACTACTCGGTGCCCACCGTGCTCGTCTACGTCTTTGTCACGGGCTGTGCGCAATTCGGCGTTGCCTCTGGCGTGTACCTCGCCTACTCGATCTACCTTCTCTTCCATTTGGACCGGAGCGACTTGCAACCCAAGCTATTGCGATCCCTCATGGGCTTCAACTGGCTCTACCTGATTGCGCTCCTCGTCTACCAAATGCCGTGGCTTCACGACACGACGGAAGCATGCAACCTCGGCACGCGGTCCGCGTCCAACGGCGTCTGCCTCTCCGTCCCCGTCTCGCTCGGGCTCTACAAGGCAGGTACGGCAGTAGGCACCTCGGACGCGGCGTCGCCACCGACGCTGTCGATTGTGATGTTTCTCGTGCTGCTCTTGCTGGCGCAGATCCTCGACTCGCCAGCGTATGCCGATGTTCTCGACGTACCGACTCCCTCTCGATTCTTCATTCTCCTTGACGATGGGACGTGTCATTGTAGTATCATCGGAGTCAGCTCGAGCGGTGTCAGAAGCGCGGGTTCCTTCTCAACGACGCGATCGCAAGAGATCGCATTCTACAGTGGCGCCACCTCAAGCAGGAAAAACAGGCTGCGATCCAGCGCCTCAAAGTCATCGTGTCCAAGCTCGTCAACAAGGTCGAAGAGATGATGGACATCGCGATGGGGTAGCCATCGATTTCCTTGCGCTTTCTTGATTCTTGGTTGATATCAAGTTGATACAAATGTATGTCTAGGCTGCACTATTCGCTACCCCCCGTCGCCCCCGCGCGCCCGCGCGTTGTGGCCACGTCGCAGAATTCCGTGACGCTGCAGTGGACGCCGCCCGAGTCCAAGATCCACAAGATTCGGAGCTACCGCATTTCGCGCCAAGTGTTTCCATCGCTGACGCTGCTTGGGGACTTTGGCGACGTCGTCACGATCAAGGCGCACTCGACCTCGTGTGAAATCAGAAGCCTCCGGCCTGACACGACGTACCAGTTCAAAGTGGCCGCGGTCTCGCGCATGGGCGAAGGACCCTTTAGCGCCCCGAGTGCCCCCGCCAGTACGCGACACTTCTCCACGTCTGGCCGCTGAGTCCGACGTAGGCACGATCGCGCTCAATTGGGGCGACAGCTGCACCGGCGGCTGGCTGCGCACGCGCAAGACGGTGCCTCGGCACGGTGCTCTTTTGCGTCTCAGCACGTATTTTCCTTCGCTCCAGACCGCGCGCCACACCCTCGTAGGGCCATCCCGGAATATGCATAGCTCACCATGTACATAGCGCTACGTGGTAGTCGACGGCGACCGGCTCACGCTGTATCGAAGCGAAGTCGTGGCCATGAAGCACCGAGACGAGGTCGCTGCGCAGCCGACGCTTCGCAAGAAGCGCGCAATGCAAGCAAAGAAGGAGTTTCCGAGCTTCTGCTTGGGCCATATTGCGAGCCTCGATCTCACCGAGCACCAACACCAGCTCGACGAGATGTCGCCAAAGATGTACTGCATGGACGTGCACGTCGTCGTACCTGCACCCAAGGGCCCACCCAAGACGCGGACGTACAGCTTCCAGCCCGAGTCAATGGCGACGTTCGATACGTGGGTCGCTGCGCTGGCGTACGGCGCGCCGCCGCTTGCGTTGGGACCGCGTCTCCTCGCGTACCTCGGTAGCAAGCACTTGCAGATCCCCGCGTATTTTCTGACGCCGCCGCCAACGAGTATGCGCCGGCACTCGACGCAGCCCGACTTGCGGAGTCTCGAGAGTCCATCGTCGCGGAGCCTCTCGTTTTCACTGTCCCCATCGACCCGGCGCGACTCGCTTGCATCGGTCGTCGACGCGCCGCCGCCAGCGCGAGCACCCCAAGTGCTGTGGTTCGTGCAGTTGTATGCGATTCTCCATGTAAGGACGAGGCTGTGTTCAACATGACATATATTTGTATGGTGCGGTAGACACTACAAGATGTGGCGCTGCAGCACGAGACAAGAGCGCTGGACCTGAACCAGATCGAGACGCTCGACGTGCCAAGCGTGAGCGAGCTCTGCGCGGTGCTGGTGAACGTTCTGCGCAGCCACTCGGGGCCATTTTGCTACCTCTCGTTCATCGCCGCGTTTGCATTTCAGGTAACACGCATGGTACGTGTCAAGGGCTGTCGTTGATGGCGCGCAGGCCGACGCGCTCAATGCCGTCTACGTCGTCGCTCTCTTCCTCGTCGTGCTCTGCGAGAACCCGCGACCGAGCGCCTACCTCTGGAAGTGGATTCTCAAATACGTATATTGCGTGTTTTGGCGTCATTTTGAGGATGCTCACGTCAATCCTAGTCGTTTATAGCGCTCTTTGTCCGGTATCTCTTCCAGCTACCGTTCTTTTGTCATAACTACACCCAGAGCCAACGTTTGTACCCGAGGTAGCAAGAAATGCGAGATCGTGAGGACAAGGGCTAGGGTATCTGGTGTAGCATGCAGCCGTTCTGCCCCGAGACCCAGCTCTCGCTCACGGCCGTGCCCTTCCAACCCATCGTACTTGCCGGGCTCTACAAGTACGACGGCAGCGCAACGTCGGCCGTCACCACCAAGTTTCAAGGTCTCCAGTGGACCTTTCTTGTGATTTGTGCTGTGCTCTTTCACCGGCGCGAGCTTCAGATTCGCGGGTTTTGGGTGCTGGCGCACGTCACCACGTCGAATCCGAACGACGACGACGACGATGCCGCAGCGTTGAAAGCGCTGCCGCGCTGGCAGTACGTCTGGCAGCGCTACTTGGTCAAACGACCGCTAAAGTCGGATACGAAGAAGAACGTCAATGGATCAATGGTGGCCAACTTGGACTTGACGCGGCTGCATTTAGACGCGCTGCAAGCCATCGAAGAGACCGAAGCTCAAGACAACCAAGACGATACTGACGCAAGTCAGAGCACGCTGAGCCGCCGCCGTATACGCCGGCACGACTCGACCGACTCGCTCAACGGCAACCAATTTGAACTGGCCGACTTTCTGGCCGCGTCCAACACGGCCGACGTGCCCATGACGCCAAGTGGCGACGAAGTTCCAAGTATCGAACACCATACGCGGCAGGACGCACTCAGTGATCTCAACAACCACGTGGAGCGGCTTTTGGACGAAGGACTCGACGACCACGCGCCGTTGCTGCTGCATCCGCTGTCGCCGTCGTTTGATTTGGATGACGACGACGCCAGCGACGAAGGTAGTGAAAACGACGAGACCAAGCCGAGCTCAAGCACGACGCCGAGCGAGCCGGCTGTGCCCAGCGAGGGACTGCCGAGTGGTGTGGAGCCCGTCTACATTGATGAAGCCCAAGCGCTCATTCCGCGGCCCAGCCGGTTTCAAGCGCTCTTTGGCCGCGAGGTAGAGATGTCCCGAGCGATCTATAGGAATACGCTGGTTTGTAGGCACCGGCGTGGGTGCTAGAGTACTACAAGCACCTGTTGCCGTCGCCGCCGGTCGACTGGGACAAGGACATCAAGAAGGCGGCGCTAGGTACGAAGCCCGGCCGGGACTACACGCTTGCCTCGTTTGGCGCGTGTGTTCTCTCGATGGCGTACGCAGTCCTCTTCTTCCACAACCTTGGCGACCCGCCCGTGCCAGGCGCTGCGCCGTCGTCGGCCTTGAGCTTGAGTTCGTTCAACGGCTCGATGCTCTCGGGCTACATGGTCGGCTTGGTCTTCTTCCACGTGGCAGTCATCATTTGGGACCGCGTCGCGTACGTCTACGGCTCGCTGCGCATCAAGCTGTGTTTGCACTACTTTGTCGTGCTGTGCGTGCACAGTCTCGTGTGGCTCGTGCTGCCGACCGCGACGACCACGTACCTCCCGTCGTCGCCGTCGCTGGTCGCCTACTACGGTCTCCAGTGCATCTACCTCGTGCTAAGCAGCCAGCAAATCAAGTACGGCTACGTCGTCTTCCGCGGCAACCCGCTCAGCATTCGCCAAGCCGACGCACTCACCAAGACAACCTTTGGTATCTACCTCGCGACTCCGTTTGCGTTTGAGATGCGCGCGCTTCTCGACTACATTTGCTCGACGACCGCGCTCGACCTTCGCATGTGGCTGACGCTCGAAGGCATCGCCGCACACCTCTTCCAGGTCAAGCTGGCCATGGACACCCGAGTTGAGCAGTGCGACATCTTGACGGTACGTTCAGGTGGCTGCGTCACCGTCAGTCATGCCCATACGCAGGGCAACCAGCGGCAGCCGATGAAGAGCAAGCTCCAGACGGCGGGTGTCTACTTTGCGGGTATTCTCGTCTGCCTCGTGGCGCCCTTGGCGCTCTTCAGCACGGCCAACCCAACGACAGTGCAGAATGCAGTCGTGCAGGCGTCGGCCGAGTTTGGGCTTGTCCAGAGCGACGGCACGTTCCAGCAGCTCTACACGAGCCGTACCGTACCGGCTACAGTTCAAGTTTTCATTCTAGCATTGTAGAGTCGAATACGAACCCAGCGTCCAAGCTCATATTTACATCGGCGATCGAAACGTATGCGCAAGACATAGCATTTGCCTCCTACTCGAACAACCTCTGGAGCAGCTCGCCGCCGCTGCGACGCAAGCTCATTGAGAAGCTCAACTCGACCGACGTCATTCAATGGAAGATGACATTGACGTTCTCACGCCCGGCGCCCCAAGGCCAGCAAGCGGTACGCACGTCGCAGAAGAAGCGTGCTGAGGGTCTGTAGGTGACCTATTCGTGGTTGCAGAATGTGACCGCGCCGCAGCGACAGCTCATGGCCGTCATGATGAACGTGGACGTGGCGTCGCAAGCCAGCTACGAGATCGGCACGTCGGCGACGCTGCGCATTTCAAATATGTACCCCTCGGTGCTCAACATTGCAGCGACGGCGCCGCCGCACGTCCGCGCCCCGTTTCTACTCCGCACGATCGAGGTATGCACGACGTGGAGATGGCGCCCACCAAATGCTGGTGTAGATCCGGCGGTTTGCCGAGGCGTCGAGTGGCAGCTACTGGTCCCTCGTCTCGCTCGATACGTTTGCCTACACCAATGCTACGTCGTATATGATGCGAATCACCGACATGGCTCATCGTCGAAGTAGACCCGTCAGCAACGCGACGGCGATTTCGTGCCCGGCGAGTGCGGGCTTTTGCTTGATCACAGTCTCGGACAACATTGTGCCGGGCTTGAACTCGATCGGCATTGGCTCCTACGGCATCACGGCGACTTATGTCTTTGTGCGAAACATATTGTGCAATGGACAATTGGACAATATTTGCGTAGGTGCTCTTCACCATCGGCGCGCATGTCAAGAGCATCCTGCGCGGCAACGTCTCGGACATTCTGTACACGGAGCTTCCGAATCCGGACGACCTCATGGACTTGGTCGAGGTGCACAAAATTCGCTTTTCGATCCTCCGATTCCATGTCTTTGCAGGGCATTTACATTGCGCGACAAGAAGAATATGTCGGACATCTCAAGGTAATTCGACAAATTTTAGGTATCGGAGCTCATAGCAGCGAAAAGGACGAAGCCCGACTCTTCGAGACGCTCATTCGCGTCCTTCGATCGCCCGAGACGCTCCTCAAGGTCACGGGCCCCAACGTGATTCACATTCCCCACGCCAAAGAGAAAATTGATTAGCCATTTATTGCACGCGTAATATATACACATCGACACTGCAGTGTTGAAGGCGCCCCAGAGAATATCGAAGCGAGGCTGGCTTCCATATTTTTCATTTTGGCCAATCAACGCAACGACCGGAAGATTGCAAGATGCACCGCGCCGCAATGTACGGCACGTACGCTCTCGAGGTGCACGGCCAGGCGCTGCGCCGCCACCGCGTCTTTCTCTGCATCGCCATCGCAGCGCTCTACTCACTGGCCATGGTTGTCCGCATGGACCAGACGCTGCGCGTCACGTCGCTCGACGTGAGCGCCGGACCGTTTGGCTGCCTGCCCGTGCCGTCGCTCTCGGTGGCTGCCTGCCCCGCGCAGTCCGTCATCACCGTCGGTCAGAGCGTCATCAGCCGATCGATGTACCCTGGCACGACCGTCGCGCTGTGCTACACCAACACGACGATTGAGCTCACGTTCAGTGCGATGCAGCAAGATGCCTTCTTCGTCAAGCCCACGTATGGCCACAACGACAACATTTGGGAGTACAACGGTACGACGCTCTTGCAGCTTGTGTAGCTCATGCATGATAGTCATGGAGATGTTCCTTGCGCTTGGCGACGACGACCCAACGAGCTACTTTGAGTTTGAGGTCTCGCCGACCAACCAGACGTACAGCGCGTTCATCTTGAATCCGCGCAGAGATTTTAGCCCGCCCGTGGGCCACTTTTACGTCGGAAAAGACGAAGCCGAGGCACGGGCACTCGGCATCACGGCGACCACCAGTATGGACGAGACCAGCCAGACGTGGACATCCAACGCGTCGCTGCCCCTCAATCTCTTCAACGTGGTCAACCCAAAAGGCTCCGTATGGCGCATGAACTTCTTGCGCAAGATCACGTCGCCGACAACGTTCCCGCAGCTTGCGTGCGGCGCCTGGAACGCGCCCAACCAAGACAACTTTCACCTGACGTCGTGCTTTGGCCGCGTTCACTTTGAGTGAATCCAACTCATTTCGACTAACTTTGAGCAATCCGCTACTCTTGTGGGTCGGGCCAACTAAGGCTCGAGACCTCTCATCAACGAGATGAAATAGCCGACGACGGTGGTACGCTGCGTTGTAGATGCATTGCATGCACACAGCGAGGGAGTGACGGGGCGAGAGTGTCAGGTAATGGTCGCTGCACGTTCTAGCGAAGAGGACGCACGAATACTTGGTCATAATCATCCATTGAACAAGCCTAACACTCTAATATTGTCTGTATACGCGGACGCGGCGCGGGTGTCCAAAACGCGCAGCCTACGCGTCGTGGTCTATGCTACTGTACGACGCAGCAGCCGCCACTCGGCGGCGTCGGCGGCGGTGGCGCCTGCGTCGTCCTCGAGTAATGCGTCTGCTTGGAGTACGTGATCTCGTGCAGCGGCGTGCCGCTGTCTTGCTCGTCGACAAAGACGATCTTTCGCCCCGTGCGCGCTCGGTTCCACGGGTTCTCGTTCATAAACGAGCTCGACTGGCGCAGGCCCTCGGGTGTCTCTTCCTCGACTGCTCGCTCCGGCGTCTCGGTCCTCGTCTCGTCCATGGGCGCGATAGTAAGTGCTTGCTCCGATGCGACTTTTGCCATGTATCTTCGTCGTCCTTAGGCGCGTTCCATGTACTGCGATTCGCGACGAGTCTTCCGTGTCGTCTCGCTTGCGCCGCTTCAGCAAATGAAACCCACTATATTTGTATTCTGCTGCTGCGAAAACGCCTGCCTAATTCGAGGGCCCAACAGCTTTTTTTACTTGGCGCCGTTATCGCTTGCTTGCACGCGGCCAGCAGCGATCACCTTGGGTCGCTGCCACTGGCACGATATCGCTCCGTGTCGGACGACGCTTCGACGACGACGAGCTCGACATCACCAACATTGGCCTCGAACGAGAGCAGGAGCTATCATACCAATGAACCATTGTCGCTCGTCGACTGCAGTAGACGATTGCGTTAGAAGGACTTGAAGCTCTCTGGAGGCATCGACAGCAAAGAGCAAGCCGTGGTCCGGTGCGAATACGTTGGACGAGTCCCCATCGTCTTGGCCGACGTCGGGTTGGCCGAGGGCGCTGAGAATGGTGAGGTTTTGGTCTATGCCGCCGACGTTTGTGCTATGAAACGCAATATCATGGAACTCACCGGCGATGTCACGGCATTTACGCCCCGTCGCTGAGCGACAGTGAAAGCAAGACACTCTCCTCATGGCCACGAGCTTTGGCAGGAGGTCACCGAGTCGACCATTGCATCGTGCAATCTCGCCGCTCTTCTTTCTGCAGCGCGTTGGACCGCTGCGGTGATGCAACCAGTCGAGCCAATGAAAGTACATATACCATGGGAGCAGACTCGCAGCGACAAACAACAGACGCTGGGCGTGATCGAAGAATCGACAAGCCCACACCAGCGGAGCTCACAGGCATCGCAACAGCACTCGTTCCGGCACCACCGAGTTCACCAACATGCTATGAAGCTCCCGCTCATAGACTCGTATTTCTACTTTGAAGCCTTATTTGGACCGGTGCACTAATACCTGTTAACGCACCTCAGTTGGACGAACGATCTTGGATACGAGTGTTGTTGTTGGCTTGTAGCATCCGAGATGCGATCTCTCGCGGTTGTTGGGCGTCGCAAAGTGCGCGTCCAGTCCACGTCGGGAGCTCGAGCGAGGCCGTGAGAACGGGACCGCGGTACACTGCCATCGTCAACGATGCTGCGAGGACTACGCTGTACAATTGCATCCAAGGTCGTTCGAGAAACAAAGGCCAATGTGCAACCTGCGAACGTAGCCAAAAATGAGCTTGGTTCGTCTTAGCGCTGAAAGGAACGCAAAAAGACGAGATATAAGTAGGTTGTCACTGCGGTCGACCACATCATGTTATCCAAATCGATAGAATGATGCTAGCGAGCACACCGCGGCAACGCTCCCAACAGTAAACGATCGGGCTCCCCAAGCAGCGAACTGGATCAAGAGATCGCTTACTTGTTGGCCTTGGCGGCCTTGTGGCGAGCGATACGGCGGCCGACACCACGGACCTTCTTGCCGCGGTTCTTCGACTCCTTGATCTGCTTGCGCGAGGTCTCGACCTTGTCCTTGAGGCCTTGCTACGAAACGAAACAAACGCGCATGAGCCTATCTGTCCATGGAGTTTCATGCGTTGGACAGGACGCAGTGCGTGGCATCATCAGCGTCATCATGCATCATCACATCGAGAGAGAGATCCAACAATGACGATGCCACGTCTGCCGATGACCAAGAGGCAATTAGTACGTACGCGAATGAGGCGGTACTTGGGCTCGAACTTCTTGGCATCGTTGACCGTGTCGTAGATGAGGCAGAAGCCCGACGACTTGCCACCGCCGAAGGCCGTGCGGAAGCCGTAGAGGAACACCGTGTTGGTGTCGGCGATCTTGTACATCTTGGCGATCTTCTCCTGGAGCTCGGCCTTGGGCACGTTGGCGCGGCCCGGGTGGAGGACGTCGACGAGCATCTGGCGACGCGCGAGGAGCGCGTTGCGGAGGAACTTGCGCGTGCGGACGGTGACGGGAGCCTTGTCGGACATTTTAATTGGGGAAAATGAGCGTTTACCAATAGTGAAAACTCCCTCGGACCAAAGCGCAGAGGCCGCAACTCCAAACCAATCAATTCGGCGCCGTCTGTGCCAGCCAACCCGCGAGCCCGACCTCTCTTTGTTAATATACGCATAAACCTGTCAGAGTACATACTCCGGCTTTTGATTTATCCGGACACCGGCGCAAAGGCGAGCCGCGCTGTCTTTCCGCGTGATCTCGGGAAATAGGTGCGCATACAAAGTGCAAGGTTCGTATCAGAAAGGCCCGGTGCGCGTGTCACGCAAGCTGCACGTTCGACTACGACTTGCGTCACGTCTGGCGTTGGGAGAGTATTTGCCAATTCGCCGCCAAAGACGACGACGAGCATGTCCAAGGAAGGGTACCTCATCCGCCACGGGTCGACTGTCTCGGAGATCGTCTATGTTGTCCTCGCCGACGGCAAGGTCCGCTTCTACGACGAGCGCCACGGCGCGTTCATTGACGAGATCGGGCTCTCGAAAACCAAGTTGAAGATCCGCGGCGCGACGCCGGCCGAGGCGTACCAGTGCGACCACAGCTTCCACGTCAGCGTCTGCCGCACGCAGCTCGTCAACGGCCGGCAAAACCCGATCGGGACGCCCGAGAACTTTATGCTCTCGGCGCCGTCCAACGCCGAGCGCAAAGAATGGGGCAACGCGATCCACTCGTGGCAGCGACACTACTGGCGCGAGCCGCAGCACGCGTCGCTCAACATGAATGAGGACGAAGAAGAAGCGTACTTTCGCACGCAGTACCATTACCTCTACGACCTCCTCAAGGGCTCGCTCCGCGGCAAGTTTCTCACCAAGCGACGATCGCTCTCGGCCTCGAACCGCGACGAGGTCGGCCCGACAAAGGCCCATATCCCGCCCAAGACGGTCGATATGTCGTCGCTTCCTATCTCCATGTACTCGTACCAGCAAAAAGTATGCTAAGACCCCAATATTATCTGTGAATTAACAACAACAATCATCAACTATAAGCTTTTCCTTGCATGTCTAAGAAATAGCTCGTCTCTGCGCTTCGTCCTTCGTTGCGCAGCCGCCAAGAAGTATCTGCCGATTGCCCGGGTTGCGATCGACGAAGGCGCTGCTTGTTAGGTGACCGGCGCCAAAAGCTGCGCCAAATCTTGGCAAGTGATGTGCGACATGCCATCGGGTTGTCTGAGGACCTCTTTAACATGATATTTACAGACCTCTCAAAGCGAATACGTTGCACCAGAGTCGCTTTGTTATTTTCGAGGCCGAACATGCTGCGCCACGGACCCTTGAAGCTGACACACCTTGGCCGGTACGACAGCGAGGTTATCGCAGCGAATTGGCGCTCATCCTAGCCCTAGCCTTGCGGCGCGAGCGCAGAGCACGCTCGCCCACACGATCGTCGGCGGCACGACGCTGGATCCCTCCAAGAAGACCATCTTTATCATGCATGGCATTCTTGGTAGACGTCTGCTCGCGTGGCACCTCGTGGCTCATCTCTGTTTGGACTAGGCAACAAGGGCAACTGGGGCACGTTCTGCCGACGGTACGTTCGCACTGAGAAGAGAAGCTCCAGGGGCGGCCTGTAGCATCGTTAACACGTACCCGAACTGGCAAGTCGTCGCGATCGACCACCGCGGTACGCTCTATGAACGCTGACCCTGCATAATTGTGCGCATATTATTAGCCCACGGCGAGAGCCCGTCGTTTAGCCCGCCGCACAACCTCGGCGCGTGCGCGCAAGACGTCATGTACGTGTCTTCTTCATGTGACGCGTGGGTGATCCTGCTGCGCTAGCGACCTCTCGGATGCACTTGACGTGACGCCGGACGTTGTCGCCGGCCACTCGTTTGGTGGCAAGGTCGCCTTGACGTACCTCGACGCGTGCCGTCGCCAGCACCGCAGCGTGCCCCGTGACACGTGGGTCCTTGACGCATTGCCCGGCTGCGGTACGCACCCAGTCATCCTTGGGTGATTGACTTCACGACGTCGTAGCGCAAACCGACTATGTGGCGCGAACGCAAGAGGTCAGCTTTAGCTCGACGGACCATGTGCTTCCGGCGCTTCTCAGCGTGCCGCTGCCGATCAAGTCCAAGCGCGAGCTTGTCGCTGTCCTCGAGGCCAAGGGTTTCGAGACGGGCCAAGCGCAGTGGATGACGACCAACCTCAAGCCGACGGCCGTCAACGCCGACGAGTTTGAGTGGAAGATGGACCTCCCGGTGATCGACGTGCTCTTCAAGGCGTTCCTCGCCACCGACTGCTGGCCGATCTTGGCGCACCCGCCGCCAAGCACGTCAATCCACTTTGTCCGCGCCGAGTACAACAAGTTTTGGACGCAATCGGTGCTCAACCGGTTTGACGCGCTGCCGTCGCGCGACCGCGTCCACGTGCACTTGCTGCCCAAGTCGGACCACTGGGTGCACGTCGACAACCCGTCCGGGCTCTTTGCGCTCGTCTCGGCGAGCTTGGCGGCGTAGAGTGTAGCATCGCAGTCAAAAGTGAATCATTGTATTCTCCACTCGTCTTACGAAGTCGATAATTCCCCAAAAGCTAGTGCAAGCATGGCAAAGTACAGCGTCCAACAGAGACGAACGAGAGACACGGGTATCGCACGCAGTGGTCGAACGACGGTCCATCATCCCCCATTCATCAAAGTTAACGCATCGCTTGCCTTGCAGATTCGCTGCGCGCTTACAAGCCGAGCTTGGTGCGGCGCCAGTGGCGGCGCTTGGCGTTGTAGCTACAAGACGGATGAGCCATTCTGCGTGCACAGCCATCCTGCCACTGTACCGGATCGTGTTGCCCGTCTTGAGGCGAATCCACTGGGGAATCGGGCGGTTCTGCTTCATCTTCTTGGCGAGGATGGTCTTGGTACGGAACGACTTGTGCGAAGGCTACCATGCTCATGAGCGCCTACTCGTAGCGCTTCCGCGGCCGACGTACCATGTTCGAGCTTTTGAGGAAAAACTAGGAATGCTTTTTGGACTAATACTTCTGGCCAGTGAAAGCAGGCCATCATTCCACACCAACCACTTGCGCCGCTGCATTTCGCACTGTTTTTAAAATACCTTTGGTTTTCTATTGCCAGGGACGTATTGTTTTGCGCTGTATTTTTTATTTCACTACGTCGCATCCGCATACAAACGAGTGGGTATTAATATAAATGCGCTGTTCGCCAATCAAATGGTGCATCCGTTGTCACAGGACTATCCGGACAAACGTATACGGACAACCGGTATGTCCTTTTAGAGACTCAAGATGGCGCCACGAGTAGCCGAGATGGCGACTTGTGGAGAGGACCGCGGTGGCCGTCTGAAACCAAGAACGACTGCGAAGGGTTCTCAGCGAGAGGTAGAATCCTTGGCGAGAAGCTTCCAGCACTTTTGCTTGCACGGTCGCGTCCTCTTCCTGCACCACCGCACTGACGGTGGCGTGATACCCTGGACGGCCGCTTGCCGCTGATTCTTGGGGTGGTTGGACATATCAAGTAGCAAAGATTCATGTATTCGGATCGCTGGAATACGATTTAGAGCGCGGCAGCCAAAACGACGACAAGGGCCGCAATTAGTGACAGCGTTGTTTGTGTGGCCGCGCCGGTCTTGTTGGTATCACCCGTCGTGCTGCCCGCTTTGTCCGTGGCCACCTTGGCGCAGAGGGAGCCCGTGTACCCAGAGTTGCACTTGCAGACGCCTTCCGTGCTGCAGACGCCGTTGCCACTGCACTGGTTCGAGGCCGCGGCCGTCGAGTCGCATTGCGAGCACTGGGGACCTTTCGTGCCCGACGAGCAGCTGCATTGCTTGGAAGTCGTATCGCACGAGTTGCCCGAACCGCAGCTTCCAAAGCTGTCGCACACGTTGGACGTCGCGACATTGCAGTTGTCCGAGGACGAGAAGCCTTCGTTGCAGAGGCACTGGTATTTGCTCGAGAAGGCGACCGTCGGCGCGCATGTGCCGTGGCCGTTGCACAAAGCGCCGCCGCTCGTCGACGTGTTTCCGGCGCACGTGTCCATTTGCGTCGTCGTCAAGTTGGTGATGGCGCCGAGGTTCTGCGAGACGTAGATGCCCGAGTCGACGCACTTGTAAATGCCATTGACGATCTGGGAGACGTTGTTGGCCGTGAAGGTCGCCTGGTAGCAGTTGACGTTCGTGGAGCCGGCCGCCGAGCTGGCCGTGGACCCGTCCTTGATCGGGTTGACGCAGTTGGTGACATTGGTGAAGGCGCAGACCGGCTGGATCTTTTGGAACTTGGACGACCATGAGCTAAATGTTGGGCACTTCCCGGGCGTGTTGCCACCGCAGGTCGTGCCAATGACGCACTGCGACGCGAGCGTGATGCCAGCGATGGCCGACTGCACGGCGACGCACGTGTAGCCCGAGCCATACTGCGCGCAGTCGGGCGTCGTCTTGCACTGGCCGGGCTGCTGCGCGGTCACCAAAGTGGCAGCGAGCAGCGCAATCAACGATGTCGACTTCATGTTTCGTCAAAGAGCAAATTGCGCAATGCACCAAAGAAGAAGGTTGGACGCCGCCAAGCGAAGGATCGCGGCCGAGCGCTTCGATTGGCCACAGTTTTGTTCGCGCGTCGCTGATTGGGCGTTGCGAGTGCTATTGCTCGATTCGAGCAAAAGAGGGTTAGCCAGCTCGTCGCAGAAGCCGCGTCGGTTGCGGACGGAAGCCGCGGAAAATTGTCGCGGCCTCGGACTCGGCCAAATATGTTGTCGCGTGAGGACTGACGGGCCATACTGAGGCCAAGAGAGTCGTGTTGATCAGTCGTCCATCTGGTTGCTGGCGGCAAATAGGCTCAAAGCAACGAGAAACGAGCGACCAACCATCGCATAGTCGTTGCGCCCAAATCCGTGAGCAGGTTGGCACAAATACTGCTGAAACCGATTTCACTCAAATAACAAAGGTCGCTGAGATCTGAGTGCCTCAGCATGAGCAAGAGCAGTCCCGTGGTTGTTGTCCAAGTGGGTCGTCAAGTGCAGTCCCGTGGTGAATCACAGCAAAGCGAACAAAGCACGTTTGATACCCCTTGTTACATGTACCAGAGCAAGCAGCCCAAGCTCGTCGTCGAGCGAGGCTTCAAGTCGTAGTCTTTGCTGATTTATGAGCTGACGTGGCGCGATTTTGCACACTCGTTGTCATGCCGTGTGTGACAACCATCACAAACAATATCCACCGACACGACAATGGATGCAGTCCCGTCAACGTCGTCCCTTATGCCTCGAGTGATGGCGCCCCAGCTAACGTATTGAACATTTGTACTTGCCCATTAAGAGTTAGCTTTGGCATCTCACTTCTTACTCGTAGCCAGGGCTTGAAAATCGCGACCAAGATAAGTATGCACAAGGGTTTGATGTCTTGGTCGTGAACCACTAGTACCTCGAGTCCTACCGATGAGTAGGACGTAAGAAAATGCAGTTGAGGTTACGATCCCATTTGGCACCAGCCAGCGCAAGGGCTGAAGAGCGACGTTTGGGCCCTAAAGTGGTTGCCACAACGGCAGACGCACATCCCTGTAGACGTTTTTCTCCTGTGTCAAGTGCGCCTTGCACATCGGTCGTCTGGACGGACGAATTGATGCCAGCGGGCCTGACGTGTTGGGTCCACCAACCAGCGTTTGTGCGGAGATGAGCTGGCGCATTACAGGTACAGATGTCCTCCGTGCTGTGCCATTTGGATCGTGAGCCTTTCTTTTATGTGGTGTTATCGTGGTGCAGGGGAGACGGCCGTGTGAGTATCTCGTCTGGCGCCAGACCAGACACGCACGCACCAGATGTGTTTGGTTCTGATGCTTCTGTCCACACAAAACCAAGCCCGACGACCGTAGCTCACCAATCGCAGCGCGTCAATGACACTTCGCGTGGAACATCCGGCAGCTCAGAAGTGCCATTGCAATGGCGTACTTTCGAACCAGTGCGCAACCAACAGTGGTCACCGCTCGTAAGTGCAAGGAGGCCGGGCGTTGCCAACGCTTTCGTGCAAGGCAGCGTGTACAGCAACTCGTAATGCCGACAGTCGATAGCATTACGGCCCGCTACTGCGCTCTGGTCGTGCAGGGTGCCCGGTAAAAGCACTGGATTGGTCGGCTGCTCATGGGACAGACTCCTTTCGTGTTGACAATCAATAGTGCTGTTCCGGTGGCTCGGCTCCAACGCGTCATTGATTCCTTGAAGCCGATGATAGGCAAGCTTCTCTCTTCACGACTGGAACAGGGTGGAACGCTGTGCAGCAGCCTACCTACACTCAGACCCTGCACTAGCACCGAGAAAAAGCGCGCGCTGCAATCCGAAAAATACACTGCTTCGTACAGTGTACGTCGCATACAAACACGAGTATAAAGATGATCCGACTTTCCTATCCGGATCCGGATACAGCAAAATATCACTGCGTTGAGATTCGGCGCCGCGCGAAGAGGCCGCGGAACGCGCGGCGACAGTGCTCGCAAACGTGTGGCATAGAAGATTATCGGATGGGTACCTCAACTAATGGAGACCAGGATTACATACTTCTTGACCAGACCCTTGTCTGCGTAATGGTCATTTCCCAATTCGCGCCGAGCATGACAAAGGGCGTTCACATCAACGTCAACGTGCAGTACAAGGCGCTGCCCGGCGCCAACGTCGCCAACGTCATCCAGGTCTTCGAGTCGACGACGTGGGCCAACTTTATGGTCACGTACATTGGCCCGCACCTCAAGGCGTACACGCCCACGAGCACGACGATCCTCGCGCAGCTCCCGTCCTGGCAGGTCGCCGCGTCCGACGATGCGTGCGTCATTTGCATGTCACCGATGGACGATGACCGCATTGCGCTGCCGTGCCAGCACGCCTTTCATCACACCTGCATCCGCGAGTGGCTCTCGCGCCGCAACACGTGCCCGCACTGCCGCCACGCGTTCGAGAAGGAGCTCTCGGGCAAGTACGCGGTCTCGCGCCTCCAGACCACGCTGCTCCTGAACGACACCATCACTGCCTCGGCCTCTGTGCACGATGAGCCCGTTGGCGGCCAAACGATGAACGCAGTCGTGCAGATGACCCTCGTGCAGGCCGTGGACGCGACAAGCGCCGCCTGCGACGTTGTGGTGTGTGTGCAGGCCGAACGGCTAGCCGGCCCGTCGTCGCCCCAGAAGACAAGGAAGCGATCCTTATCGACGTCGGACGCCGCCGCGGCGCTCAAGCGCCTCCGCACGGGCTAACTTGCACCCGCTGCCCGACCCATGTAACTCTAGCCACGACGTTCTTGTCGTACGACTGCGCAGGACGTTCCGCGCACACCTGATGCTCGTCCACGGCGCCCATTTTCCGCGCGCACTGTAGTTTAGACATGTCTTTTTGCTGTGAGGTAGCATACACTGTTGAACAATAGACACGATTTCCCTTGATGGACGTGGTGGTTGTCCGATCGAAGACCATCGGCGGCAAGGCAGCTAGCTGGACACGGCCGAGGATGAACGATTGGATGAGTCGCGGGGTGGTGGGCATGGGTGCTGGCCACTGGACGCACACTCGTACAGTGTATGCATTGCCAGCAGCGAGCAACACTGTTTCAGCGGGCTATTAGTAGCATCCGATGCCGCTCCTTCAAGCGGACGCAAAGAAAAGGCGCGCATTCACCCAATGCGGCAGATCATTTGGCCGCAGTGGGCAGTGGAAGATTGCACTGCAGAGAATGATAGTGGCAGCACAGCACAACTCCGATCGACCGACCTTTCCGCCGGGCGAACGGCCAGTCTTGCATTGCAATCGCGTATGATTGGCCAAAAACCCACCAATCCGACGGTCGTTTACAAAGACGATGACGACGGTGCTGGCCGACCTCGTTGTCGAGTTCCTCGAGGTCGGGGTCCACGAATTCATGTATGCTTCTCCTGCTTGCTGCCACCGCTCACGCCCCTTGCTGTAGCTATGGCTGGCAAGTCTACCCGCCAGGTACGGCGGTCTTCTTCGCACATCTCTTCAATTTCCTTTAGAGCTCTTTGAGCGTTGTCAAAAATACAGCGTGCCCGTGCATGTGTGTCGTCATCCCGCGCTTGGCGAGTACATTCACACGATGCTTGAGAGCTGTCGCGCGTGGATCGTCGACGGGCGACTGGACAAGCTGCACGTCGCGATTCTTGCAGCGTCGGGCGAGGTCCTCGACACGTGCGTCTTTGAGGTCGGCGTCCACGCCAGCGCCAAGGGTGAGATGCCGCTTGTGGCAATTGAAGAGGCCTTTCGGAAGGCACTTGTGCACATCGCGTCGGCGCCAGCGGTGGCGGTCGCACCGGCGGGCACGCCGTTCACCAAGTCGTTTCGCTTGTATGTCGATACCTACGAAGAGAGCGCGGCGCCCGAGACAAGGGTCCAGGAGGAGCTGCAAAATTCGTGGGTGCTTACGCCAGACGAGCCGTATGTGCCAGGTCGAGCGCTGTACCCAATAGCGTCGACAGCATCCGCGCTTCCCTTGCGCCTCAACGTCTACGTCGTCCGAGAGCCGCCATTGACGGGCGAACCCAGTATGGCAACGACGCCGTGATGTAGCATTACGCGCCGAGAAACAATCCAGCCAAGTTGAACTTTGCGGTAATACTGTGTATGTACAGTGTAAAAGACACTGTATGGAAGAAAGACACCGATGTACTAGTACGGTACCGGAAGTGTAGTAGCAGTAGTAGCAGTAGCATGCTTTGTAGCGAAGATTTCTTCTCTGGGTGGCTGCCCGAGCCCCACAGAGCCACATCGCGATGCTGAATCAAGGTATCACGATGGCTACCGGCACCCATGCTGCGGCCAGTGTACCGTACAGAATCTGATTTGCGAGCGGCTTTGATCGTTGTTGGTGGCCTCCAGCGCGAGCCTCAACGATTGATCACCAGCAGACTGCGAATAGCGGAATGTTGAGCACTTCACCGCAAAGCGCAATCGACCTACGCACCCAAGACCCTGTAGTCGCTTGGTCTGCACTTCAACTACCACAATCCCATACAGTGTATTGACCACCCGCTGCTTTGGCTACAAATTTGTGAGGAGCAGCTCGCTCCGTGCAACTGCTGCACAACCCAAGCAAATGGAGCATGGAGGTCAGTCTGCAGAGCGCTTGTCGAATAACCAGGTGCAACTTTCATTCATTTCCCTGTAGTCACACCAGTTCTTGTGGGTGCTTGAGTCGACGCCGTTGCCGTCACCAGCACGCTACACGACACCTAGCCCTGTGAGCTCGAGCCAGGGACTGCCAAGCTACAGGGAAGAAAGGACAGCACGTTGCTACGGGCGCTCCACGCATCGGTCTGCCCAACCAGGCGCACAGCAAACCACGGGTCTCGGTTGCCTCGTTTGCGCGGGTAACGGTTGAGCAACCGGATGGCAGAAGAACTGCCGACGATTCCGCGTGTGGCTGGACCGATGAGCTTTGCGAGTGTGTCGGCCGTGTACCAGGGCCCACATTTGGCTTCAATCGGCGGATTCGCTGCATGGCGAGTAGCGTTCTTGAGTGCTGCGGGCGACCTGCGCCTCGCCAAGTACTACACGAACCCCAACTATGAAGACGCGGTCCTGACCGACCTTATCTCCCCGGCCAAGACCCATCTCTTGACGAGCCGCGCCGAGTGCGCCGAGCCCGAGGTGCCGAGTGGGTTGAGCGCTCGCAAGTGGGAAAAACACATGCAACGTCGCCAGGCCCGCGTGCAGGAGCGCGTCGCGCTGGCGTTGACAAAAGAAGCAGCGCACTTGAAGAGTCGCGCTTTGCGCACCGCGCGTCTGTACCTTCTCTCTGCGTTGGCGCCACCGCTGCGCTCGAAAGCCAGCGCTCTCTCAAGCCCAAGCGCGATCTGGTCGTGGCTCGACACCACGTTTCGCGGTGCACCGATCCACGCGACTGGCGCGGGACTCTTTCGCCAGCTCCAGTGCGCCATGCAGATCAAGCACATGCGCGGCGAGGACGCTATGGAGTTCTTTGAGCGCTTTGAAATCGCCGCCAACGAGTACATTGTGCCGTATCTAACCGCGGCCGGCAGTGCCAGCGATGCGACGCAGTCTTACGCCGACGTGGTGGGCGACCGCTTCCGCGTCGCGCTGCTGGCCAATGCGCTGCCCCCGCATTTGCGAGACCAGTTTGAGCAGTGGCAAGCAGGCTTTGCGCACTGGGACTACACTCGCATCAAGCAGCACGTCGTGAGTCAAATGGAAGCGGCGCATCACGCAGCACGCGCTGCCAGTCCGCCGCAGGAGCTAGTGCACGACGGGCTGCCCGTCAAGAAGGAGCCGAGCTGCAGCTTTTGCCAGTCGACGAGACATTCGGAAGCAACGTGCGTGCAGCCCACCAAGGCCAGCGCTCACGCCACCGATCAGGTGCCACCTCGCAAGCGCCGCCGACAGGTCGAAGAGCCAGCTCGGATCAAGACCGAGGGACGCGAGCGGGCGATCTCCATTGCCGACTCGTCCGACGCCCATGTCAAACGACGTTAAACGATAGGGTAAACGAATTCGAATCGCGCACTTCTGCCAAATGAAACAGCAATTCGCCATCATGCTCGTGCACGTTGGCGCGATGGGCTAAACCTGTTTAAACATGTTTTGAAGCACTGCACGCTGATTCGTCACTGTCGACCAATGGCATCGCGGTAGAGGCCAACGAAATCCAAGGGATGAGCTTGGGTGTGCCAACGACGCCGCCACCAATGCTGCTTGCGGCCATCGGCGACTTTGAGACGTGGTACGTCGGCTTCCTCGACGCAGCCGAGGAGCTCAACCTCCGCGAGTACTACACGACCAAGGAGTATGAAGACCCGGACCTCGCCGACTACATCTCGCCAGCCAAGATGCACCTCATTACGACCAATGCCGAGTTTGCCGAGCCGTACTTGCACCCCGAAGAGACCGTGGCCGCGTACGAGAACGCACTCCATCGGCGAAAGCGTCTTGTCAACGACCGCATCACGGTTGCGGTCATAGCCGAGTGCGCGGCGATCAAGACGCGCGCGGCTCGGCGCGCCGCGCAGCATTTACGCTCGGCGCTGAGTCCGGGCCTCCGCGACTGCGTACGTACGCTGCACAGTCCATACGACATGTGGAAGGCACTGCGTCAGAGAAGCGAGGACGCGACTCGGGACAGTGATCTCATCGAGCTCTTCGACCGCGTATCGTCCGTGCAGGACGATCGATACGAGTCCGCGGGTGCCTTTTGCAGCCGCTTGGAGGACGCTATTGACCGCTACACCAAGGCGCTCTTTCGACCACTGGCGGCGTCGGCAGAAGGCGATGCAGTCGTCGATCGGCTCCGAGCGACCTTGCTCGCGCAGGCCGTCGGTCCCCGCTTCCACGACACCTTGCGCGACTGGCGGCTTGGCAATCCGTCGTGGGACTATGGGAGTCTAAAGCAGTGGGTTTACACACACTGGCGCCTTCCTCCGTCCCTCCAACGCTCCGAAGGGGCCGGGCAGCAGCGCAAAAGAAAGCGTGCCCTCGACGATCTCGACAGCAATGCGGCCAACCGGCACCAGGCCTCGTCGCTGCCAGTGGCCGCGACGTGCGACGAGACACAGTACATCTCGACCGCATCCGAGATGAGCGAAAACGAGGAGGGAGATGGCAGCAGCAACAGCAAGGACGACGAGGAGCAAGGCCACGCTTGGTACCTCGCTCGAGAGCAATGGATCGACACGCTCATGTCGCTTCCTAGGTGGACAGACGGCGAATGTCAGCGTCTCGTGGAGCTCGTAGCAAGGCACGGGCGGCAGTGGACGACGGTACTTCAGAAGGGCATTTCAAACAAGATGCTGCACCCGAGCCGCACCGAGGGCAGCCTTCGGGTACAACGCTCCGAATACGCTGCTGACAGCGCTCTACGATCCTTTTTGTAGAGCAAGTACACCAAACTGTGTCACCTCGAGAAATCGTTGAACCCGCAAATGGTGTCGGGCGCTTACACGGCCGCCGAGATGGCTTTTCTCGAAAAGGCCCTCGCCAAGTACGGCAACGACGCGCCCCGCATCGCGGCCAAGGCACAAGCCAGAGGCCTTTTGGCTGGCCGCGGACTCGAAGGCATATATGTACTGTTCTTGTACGAGTCCTAGCACTTGCTGATACTCGATCTCGTAGAGAAAGCTGCAGCGAATGCGCGCGGGGATGACACCCCAAGCAATCATCTAGTCGCCTTTTGGTTCGAGCCTTTTGATATACTTGCCTTTCATTACTGTGTTGCTGTGTCGTGGGTCAAGACTATGGGTGATGACAATAAGACAGGCTTGGTTCACCACCCGTACAGACATTCGAGCATCCTAGCATAAGGTCTCTATTTGAGTGAACAGACATACACGTAGCCGCCGACTTGGACTGCTCGCCGAGCTTCCCTTATTTTCTGACCGCACAATGCACGCGTCAACAGAACAATGGCGCAAGGTGTGCTCTAGTCTGTCGCCACTGCTATCGACAATCCGCGTCAAACATGACCTCTTTGCGGTGGGGTTTGGGGTAGCGACAGCTCGTGCAGCTTGAAAAACGTAGTCATTTACCCTCTGAAATCGAAACGTTTTTTCTATTGTGACCCCGTTGTACCTGTTTAAACACCTGAGTTGGCCGAACGATCTTGGATGCGAGCGTTGTTGTTGGCAATATCTTCTTTGACGATGGCAGTGTACCGCGGTCCCGTGCTCACCGCCTGTCACGAGCTCCCGACGTGGAAGCCGGCGTTCTTGGCCGCCGCCACCATGCGCGGGCTGGACGCGTACTTTACGACGCCCGACTACCGCGACCCGACCCTCGCCGATCGCATTTCGGCTGCTACGATGGACGCCTTCACGGTGACGGCCGACTCGAGACTCCTCGAGGTGTCGCTCGACCTCCGTCGTGCCGAGCGCCGTGAAGCCGAGAAGCGCCGCGCGAGTCTTCGGGACGAGTACGTCCAGAAGTCGGTGGACCGCGCTTGCACTGTGCTCTACGCTAACGAGATGCTCGCTGCAGTGCAGCTGCTCTTCGCTGCTGTTGACAGCGCCATCTCCAGCGAGTTGCTGCACGGCGCCGGCGGGCCATACGAGATGTGGGGGCGCCTTTGCACCCTTGTCAGCAGTCCCGAGAGTCTTGCAGTCGGTCTCTGCGGCATGTTTGCCCTGCGCGTCCAGGATGGCGAAGCGCCGCGGACCTTTTTTGCGCGTCTGGAGGCGTCGACGGAGCAGTACGCGCAGTCTCTCCTTTGCCACTCGTTTGGGAAAGCCCGCTGCAGCGCCGACCCGAGGTTTGAGGCGAATGTGATGGACTTGACCAAGGTCTTGATGTTTGCACGCGCCTGGCCCGTCGACGTCACGGGCTCGTTTGAGCAGACAAAGCCTCTGTCGTACGAGCTTCTCAAGCAGCGAATGATGGCGCACCTCGACGGCGCATATTGCTTTTACTGTCACTCCAAGGAACATGTCGACGCCTTTTGCTACAACCTTGCGCAGGCGCGGCAGAAGCGCACCGTGCGGGCTGGGTACGTGCTCCCAAGTGGTTCCACGTACCCATCGATGAGCGACGCTTCTCGCCTCCAAATAACGACGCGGCGCTTTTGCACAACCTGCCAGTCGACACGCCACCGAGACGACGACTGCCCTAACCGCGACAATGGACTGGCAATGGATGCACCCAGCCACGGGTCGCCAGGTGTGATCAAAGAGGAAGACGGCGTCGTGCGTGAGGATGCCAAACATGCTCAAGATACCGACGCTGCTGCCTCGCCACATGCACACGACCGAACCCCCGAGCGCGATTGGTACGAAGGGCCGGTGCTGACGGACATGGCAGACTTCCCGCAATGGAAGCCTGCGTTCCTCGCGCGCGCCGCCTTGCACTGCTACGTCGAGTTTTACACGCTGGTCGACGCGCAAGCCAACCCGAAGCTCGTCACACCCGCCGAGCTGCGCGAGGTGCACGCCAGCGCGCGTGACGCCGAGCCACAGGCACCGTCCGAGGCTACGATCGCCGACCACGACATGCGTGTTCGTCGACGTCTTCGCCACATGCGCGGTCTCTTGCATGCGAAATATGCCGCCAAGACCTACGAGGTGGGCGAGGAGGCTGCCGCGTATCTCCGATCGGCTGTCGATGGAGCGCTCCACGGCCACTTTGAAGACGCCTCGTCGCCGTTCGAGATGTGGCAAGCCCTCTTCGGAAGCTACTGCATCAGCCCCGACGGCACCAAGGCAGCGTTGCTCGAGCACTTGGCAGCAATGACGTACTCGCCGAGGTGCAAGGCCGCGCTCTTCCTCCAGCGGCTCGAGGCGGCTGTCGCGCGCTACGCAACTTTTGCGCTTCCACCAATGTCGAGCACGCATGCAGCGCTGTACCACAGCGTCGTCGATAGCCTCAAGATGTCGTTCTTGGTGCGCGCGTTGCAGTGTCACTTGCGCAGCGACCTTGCACTGTGGCTCGCCGATGTGCCCAGCGGTGACTTTGCGCACTTGCAGTGTTGCCTCCTCACGCACGCTGCGACTCTTCCCGACACGAACGCGGAAGAGGACGTCATGTTGGTGTCACCGGCGGCGACGATGCTGGCTGCCGCGTATGAGGCGACGATGCAAGAAGACTCTCTGGCGTCGCCTCTGCACCCAGTCGAGCGTCGCTCCGTTTACCTAGCCCTACAACCCGAAAATGCCGACGCGACGACGTCATTGCCGCCGATGCAGCTATCCCGCACGTCGACCCCGCCTTTGCAGGGTACGTGTGCTTGGAGCCCCTTTGAAGCCTAAGTACATTTATCGATAGAAGCCGCCGACCGGGGTTCGCCAGAGGTGCTTTTGTCCTCGGTTGCTGCGGCCACGAAGGACGCGATTTCGAAACGACGAGAAGATGACGAATCTCGTAGTCGCACCACCTGCACCTACTGCCATGGAACCCAACACGTCGACGCAGCGTGCAAGCGCTTGGCGCAGGCGGTGCGCGACACGATCGTTCGGAGCGACTACGACCTCCCATACGGCATGACGTTTCCAGAGCTTGGCAGCGATAACCTCGTTGAGGAAGATCGCCGCTTCTGCACGTACTGCCAGTCCACACGCCACTACGACAACAAGTGCCCTATGCGCGCCAAGCACAAGAAGACAAAGTGCTTGCGCCGGGGTTACGTGGCGCCAACCAAACCCAACAACGAACGGCAGCGTACCGAGCCAGCCCCATCTACGCTGCCGCTAACGACGACCAAGAAACGCCTACGCGCCAACAGTAGCGACGGCGATGGCGTAGCTTGCAACGAGTAATGCTGGCCTTGTAGTAGTTCGAACTGACCTCGCCTGCATAGGATTTGGTCGACCGACGAGACGGCGGCGCTTGAACGCTTGGTCCAGACGCATGGACAGGACTGGGACCGTGTGCTAACTGCAGGGCACCACGACAAGACGCTCTTGCCAAGCCGCACGACAGACAGTGTTCGGGTACGGTCCATGCATGCTCCTGGGCACAGGGGCTCATGTCTCTCTCTGCGTAGACCCGAATGCGCTGGCTCGAACGGCAAGGACGCGGATCGATAGCTGACGCTGGCGACGTCGGTACCTATAGCTACGACGTGCCCCATGTGACCATTTAATGCATTGTCTTCTCAGCGTGATTTGTAGTACCTTGCGCATGCGTGCTGGACTGGCGGGCGAGGCGCGATGACGTGGCGCCGGAGGCGTTGGCATCCGGATACGGTGCCAGCCTGGTTCGTCCGGATGCGATGCAAGATCGCAAAATGGAACGCCAGCCGTACACGGGCCCGCGGCTCGGGAGCTGGTCGGCCTTTCCGCAGTGGAAGGCGGGCTTCATGGCCGCGATGGCGTCCGAGCAGCTCTCGCAGTACTTCCTCAAGCCACAGTTCGAGGACCTGTTGCTCGTGTCGCCGGCGCTCGTCCAGCGCCTCCGCGACGAGGCCGAGCTCGCCGAGCCCATCGTGCCTCCGATGCTCTCAGGGACCAAGCGCGAGATGGCGACGCACGATCGGATGCTGCGCGTGCATGCGCGCCTTGAGGAAGCGATCCAGAACCAAGTCGCCCGCCACCGCGCCGATGCCGAGCGCCGCGCGCGGCAGTATTTGATCGCTGCGCTCGACACCGCCCTCGTCGACACCATGCAAGCCGCGCCGACCGTATTCGACGCATGGCTCTTCTTGCATGTGAAGAGCCTCATGCCCAGCTTGGCGCAGCAGGTCCACGACATTTCGGAGCTCCAAGAACGCACCACCGACGGTGTTGCACCCCTTGAAGCACCCATGGACCAATCTCTGCAGGACCTCTTGGCGATGCGCGGGGCAGAAGAGTCCAACGATTGGCTTCGCGCTATCGTCGGTCGACTCAAGGTGGCGCTTTCCGCAGATGCCGACAGCACGTCGTCCATCCCCACTACACCGCACATTTCGCCTTTCCCCACAAGCGCCCTCGAGCGCATGCGACCTGCACCGCCAGGCGCTAGCCTGGTGCGTCGTCCGCTGCAGCCCCTAGGAAGCCCACTGCGCTTGCAGCGATACCGTACGCTGCGAACGTCTCCGACCGCCGGGAACGCGCGTCCGATTCCCAAGAAAGCGTCGCCACAGCACAGCTTCCTGCACGTCTCCGCCAAGCCCCTGCCGTACAAGGCCAAGACGGCTGTCGACGTGGTCAACCTGGCTCCGTAAGACAGACTTGGATCCCTGCGCCTGCGACCAACTACACTATGTAGACGCAACGCGTGGTCGCCCAAAGAAACCAAGGCGCTCACCAAGCTCATGGCCGTGCACGGCCGCAACTGGGCGGCCATCTTGGTCGAAGGCCACGCGAGAAAGGTGCTTTTGCCGTGCCGAACCACCAAGTCGCTCCAGGTACATATGACGTGGCATTATGAGGATGAGGGCCCTGACCTGTATTTTGGTAGAAGAAATATTACCGCATGCCACGCCACGGAGCTACTAGCTAAGAAGACGCATCTTGACGCATCGCTATACCTTTATGCAACACGCAAGCTTGAGCGTTCCCAGAGCCTCCACTCGATGCTACACGGCGGAGTAAAACGTACGTAAAACTCGTCATGCACCGCGTAAAACCATTTAAACGTTAAATAATTGAAAAACCTGAACATAAAACGCGTTCAAGCAGATGGCGCTTGTCCTATTGGTTGCAAGCAAGACAAGATATCCCGCATGATGGCACACCGGTACGCGGGGCCGCGGCTGCAGGACGCGACCGGTATCGCCGCCTGGACGACGCAGTTCCTGGACGAAGCAGCAGCGGTTGGCCTCGACAAGTACTTCACCGTCGACGAGTACGCCGACGCGGCAAGCGCAGCGCTGCGTGTGTCGACAGCCAAGCGTCACCTCATTGTGAGCAAGGCCGAGGCCATGGAGCCCGAGGTGCCATACAATGGTCTCTCGCCGTCCGAGCACAGGCGCGCAACTCAAGCGCGACAAACCCGCGTCCAGGACCGCGTCGCAGCGGCATTGGCCAAGGAGGCACTCGCGATCGGTGCGCGCGACCGGCGGGCTGCTGAGCGCTACCTGCTCTCCGCCGTCGACCCGTGCTGGCACGCGACGCTCGCGGCCGAGTGCGGTCCGTACGCCAAGTGGAAGCGCCTACTCGCGACGCCTAGCACACCTTTGCCGCATATTCCGGCGCTCCTCGACGCCATGAGCATCACGATCCACAGCGACGAGGACTGGGCCACCTTCGCCCGCCGCTTGGACGGTCCCGCGAATACGTACGTCGACAGCATCGTCGCCATGGGCGTCGCAGCTGCCCAAGGCGATACAAACGCCATTGTGTACAGCCACAGCGTCGGCGAGAAGCTTCGATGCATGCTGTTGGCGCATGCGATGCCCCCCGGGATGCTGGACGATTCCTACCGCAACGAAGCGCAGTGGAGCTACGAGGCTTTCCAGGAGGATTTACAAACACAGTGGGCGCGCCGTACCGAGACGCACCTCGAAGAAGACCAGGAAATGCTTCTGGACGGCGGCGGCGCCTCGTACTCGACCGACGACGCCGATGGCCAAGATGCGACCACCGCCGTCACACTCCACAACACGGAGGATGAGCCCATGTCGCATGATGCAGCGTCGTCACCGACCCACCGACGCGCCAAGGAGCGGAAGAAGAAGAGCAAGTTGAAGCTGTACTGTGCGTACTGCCACTCCAAGAAGCACTCGGACGCTTCCTGCTTCCACCTCGCGATAGCGTACCGCGACAAGATCGTGCGCGAGGGGTATACGCGTCCACGCGGTGTGCCGATCCCGCTGCTGTCGGACGACCTCGTCGAGAGCAAGCGACGCTTCTGCACCTACTGCCACAGCACCAAGCACAGCGACAGCGTCTGCCTCCAGCTCGTCGACGACGTGCGCAGCGGCAGTGTCCGATCTGGGTACGCGGACCCGGATGGCCAGCTCATGCCGACGCCGGCACGCGTCAAGACTGACGACGAGAGCAAGAAGACACCCAAGCCGTTGGACACCATTGTGCCCAAGCTGGAGCTTCTCGCTAGTTCACTACCATCAACTGCTCCGGACGACAGCATCCAAGTCATGGAGCCAAACGAAGACAACCATGATGCAGCGACGATGGACGAAGACGATGACGAAGAGGATGAAGATGACGACGTTGTCATCACGCATGTACAAGAAGCGAGGTCCTCCCTCTTCCAGCATACTAGATGTATGCTGCTCACAGACGGTATGGTAGAAACAACAAATGGAGTGCGGCCGAGTGTCACCATCTCGTTGCGCTCGTGATCGAGCTCGGCTCGGCGTGGGGCGCTGTCGTCTCACGAGGCATCGCCGAGAAGACGCTGCTGCCGTCACGGACCCCGTACGGCGCCAAGGTGCGCGTGCTGTCAACCAAAAGCCTCATGTCATGGCGTCGATGGACAGAACCAGTATGCAAGGCTCGTCGAGCGCGGCTTTGCCCAGAAGGCGGTCCGCAGCGCGATGTTTACGCCGGCGGAACTTGCCTTTCTGCGCACCACGTATGCCAAGTACGGCAACCGATTCGGCGCCATTTTCAGCGAAGGCCAAGCGCAGGGCTTCTTCGTATCGCGCACCGTCACCGACATCAAGGTGCTCCTCACCACCTCGGTAGCCACTCATCCGTGGACAGGAAAAGGTCTACCGCAAACGAGCCGCGTGGGCCACCGCCGCCACGTCCTCTAAGTACTCATAGTACGAGCCACTTTGACATACTCGGGCAAGTGACGTGCATGACGCGCGCCACGTGTGCGGCGTGCAAACCTCTATAAGTTTATATTGGAAATTAATTGCTAGAGGTGGCAGGCTGACGAAGTGGGTGCGTTGTTGGGATTCGTATCGGCGGTGGACGGACGACCATCATGGTGCTCAGCGCGGTCTTCGTGACGGACCTCAAGGGCAAGATCATCATCAGCCGCAACTACCGCGGAGACATCCCGATGTCCATCGCGGAGAAGTTCACGCAGTACGTCACCGAGAAGGACGACGCCGAGCAGCGGCCGGTCTTTACGCACGACGAGTCGGGCGTCACGTTTGTCTACATCAAGGTACATTTGCTAGCCGCCTCGATGGCTCGTCATGGCGCATGGATTAGTTCAACAACCTGTACCTCATGACGGTCACCAAGGTCAACTCGAACGTCGCGCTCATGCTCATGTACCTCAACCGCATCTGCCAAGTGTTCCAGGACTACTTTGGCGAGCTCGAAGAGGAGAGCATTCGCGACAACTTTGTCATTATCTTTGAGCTCCTCGACGAGACGATCGACCACGGGTACCCGCAGACGACCGAGGCGCGCATTCTGCGCGAGTACATTACGCAGGAAGGCCATCGCATGGAAGCGGCGCCGCGCCCACCGACCGCGCTCACGAACGCCGTCTCGTGGCGCTCCGAGGGCATCAAGCACCGCAAGAACGAAATCTTTCTCGACGTCGTTGAGAAGCTCAACCTCCTCGTGGCATCGAACGGCACGGTGCTGCACTCGGAGATCCTCGGCGCGGTCAAGATGAAGTCGTTTCTGAGTGGCATGCCCGAGCTCAAGCTCGGGCTCAACGACAAGATGCTCTTTGAAGCGACGGGGCGCTCAACAACGTCGTCGAAAGGCAAGGCCGTCGAGATGGAGGACATCAAGTTCCACCAGTGCGTCCGCCTCGCGCGCTTTGAGACCGACCGCACGATCTCGTTCATTCCGCCGGACGGCGAGTTTGACTTGATGACGTACCGCCTCAACACGCACGTCAAGCCGCTCATCTGGGTCGAGGCGGTCGTTGAGCCCCACTCGCGCAGCCGCATCGAGTACATGATCAAGACCAAGAGCCAATTCAAGAGCCGGAGTATCGCCAACAACGTTGAGATTGTGATCCCGGTCCCGCCGGATGTCGACAGTCCGTCGTTCAAGTGCTCGATCGGCAGCGTCACGTACGTGCCCGACCGTGACGCGATCGTCTGGACCATCAAGCAGTTCAACGGGTCGCGCGAGTATGCCATGCGGGCGCATTTTGGCTTGCCCTCGATCACCAACTCCAACACGGTACGCCCGAACTAAGTCTTATTTTCTCATGTCCCACATTGCCAGGCGACGAGCGACGAGTGGAAGGCGCCGATCCAGGTCAAGTTTGAGATCCCGTACTTTACGGTCTCGGGCATCCAGGTCCGGTACCTCAAGATCATTGAAAAGTCGGGCTACCAGGCGCTGCCGTGGGTGCGCTACATCACGCAGAACGGCGACTACCAGCTGCGCATGTCCTAGTTGGCTTGCTCGCACAAGAAGACTACAATACACACTCTGCCTGCATGCTATACATTCGCAACACAGCGTCTTTTGCATATTAGGTCACTTCGTGCCCAAGCACAATGACCTTGGGACTCGGCGACACGCAGTGGAACATGGGCGACGCGTGCCGAGGCGAGTGGCCCCGTGGTGACAAGCGGCTGTTTTGGCGGTACCGGTGCGCTTGTAGCTGCCCGTCCGTGGCGTGGTCCATCCCGAAGAAGGTGCGGATCTCGTCTGCAATCGGGCACGACCCGCGGCCGTTCTGGAGGCAGCGCGCGTGGAGGTTCAGTAGCTTGGTCGCAAATGTCTCGAGAAGGTCGCGGCGCTCACGCAGCACCTGCGGCGACGCCAGCGCAAACGGGCGCCGGGACGGAAACTCAAATTCGAGCAGCGACAATAGCGGGTCTTGCGGGCTCGGGCACGGCGCCTTGTGCGTGAGGCTGCGCAGGCGGTTCCGGAAGGCGCGGACCGCCGAGTAGCGCGCGACGAGCCGCCACGGTGCGTGGCCGTGAAACGCGACGAGGAAAACGTACCGCGTCGGGGTCCCGCTGAGCACGTTAACGGCGACTGCAAAGAGGCGGGGCGCGGGCTCCTCGAGCGCGTCGGCCAGCGACAGTCGGTGCGGCCCGCTCATCGCCAAGTGAGCAAGACGGTATCTTTCTGAACGGCCATAGCCATCTCGCCTGGCAGGTGTAGGTCGGCGAAGAAGATCCAAGCTGGCCGTTCCAACGGCGCACCGGCAGTTGGCGCCGTTGGCGACGCTCAGTCCTCGCGCGGCTAGGCGCCGCGTCTCAGAGACGAAGGACGCCATCGAGGTCGATCGCCTAAGCGTGCCACGTCACGCATTTTGCTGTATTGCAGCATGCAGTGTATAAATGGATACAGTGTATTTGAGATATAGAAACAGGTGAAATTATATCAGCTTCCACGGGTAACTCATTCTCAGGATCTGGCAGCGAGCTCTCAGGAGGCATACCGACAATGAGGGGCTCGGTGTCGCAAGTGAGATCTGTACGTACCGCAATGTGTCCCGGCCGCCTCCAAGGAGCCTTCGCAGAGAACGAGACGGCCTCTAGTACCGTCTTCACCACAGGAAACCTTGAGCAACCTCCTAGAGCGAGTCGCAAAGTCACGTTTCCTTGCAGTTGCACAGGAGGACCCACACCCAAGAAGGATGCAACCGGTCCTTCCCGCGTGCTCTCCTCGTGTTCGACGAATGACGCGGGAAGATGGCTTTGACGCCGCTAGACGAGACCCAAGACGCTGGTTGAGCAGTTGAAGTGACGACCACATGCGGTATGCCATTGGGGCGCGCAAGAGGCAGGTGCTATCTCGAGGTCAAGATTATGCACTGTTGCCAAGGCCCACACGCGGGCAAGACACGACCCACTGATGCAGTCCCAGTTTGCGAAGGCTGCCACAAGCTCGTCTAGCGTCATCCAGGCTGCACCAGAACCCGCTTGCGTCGCCCCTGTGGCGCCGTCGAGCACGCACACCACCCAACTCTTTGACTTGTACGAGGCCCACGGCGTCGACGGGTCCCGAGCCGAGCAGCACACGCTGTCGACGCACTGTTGCGGTGCATGGCCGCGGCCGCTAGCGACGGCAAGGAGGCCGCCACCATATGACGGTCGCCGCGGGCCTTTGCGAAAAGCACCTGTTTCTAGCGTGTCCTGGTCGGCGAGTGCCACGTCGGTTCGAAAGCCGGCGCCAGCAAAGGTGGCACAGACGCGTCAGGTTCGCCCGCAGCGCCTCTCGCACCTCAGAGCCACCTCGCGCCAAGCGTCCCATGGACCTAGAGCATCGTCTGCATCCCCGAGGCGGCTGTGGTGCGTGGCATGGCACGGGCCTGTCGTGGCGGCGAAGGCGTCCGGTCGTGTGACAGCGAGTAACGAAAGTCGTTATCCGGATAGCAGCCATTTTGAGGCAGCATTCTACTCTTTGATTGTGGCTGATTCCAAGAGAAGAAGGTAGGGTGCCATGACGCCAGCGTGGCGCGATGCTCATCATGCTGCATGCGATGTAGCAGACAAAGGAGACCGTGTCCCCTTCGTATACCTCTTCCTCCTCCTCCGACGACGACTCCTGCATGAGTGCCATCGACAAGGAGGATGACAAGCGCCCTTCGGACGACGACACAACGACGTCGACGTCCCCCGATGTAGTAGCGGCGACCGAGGACGTGCTCCAGCTGCGCATCACGACGACGCTCGCCGGACCGAACGGCCCGTCGTCGACGACCTCGACGTCGGCCATGTCGCTGCCCACATCGGCGAGTTCGTCGCCCGACAGCACCGCGTCCGCGGCCCACGCCGCCGACTACGAGACGACGCTGCCCGCGCCGCTTCCGAGCGCGGGCTCTATGAAGCGCACTAGCAGCGCCAAGGAAGCACCCACGTCGTCTGGACTCACGCCGCCGCCGCTCAACCGATCTAAGACCACATTCGATGGGCCGCAGACGTCGCCGACGTTGTCACCGGCACTGCAATCGTCGACGTCGGCGACGACACCAACGTCCGCGTCGTACTCGAGCTCGACGCTTCAGAACCAAGTCGAGATTTCGTCCGTGGTGCTGCCGCCGGATGCGATCAAGGAGGTCGAGGAAGACAAGCACTCGCACACGGTCTTCTCGCTCGAGGTGCGTCTGGGGAGCGGCCTGCGCTGGATCATCGAGAAGCGGTACTCGGACTTTCGCGAGTTTCACGAGCGCATGAAGAAGGCGAATCCGGCCGTGCGCAACCTCACGTTCCCCAAGCGACAAATCTTCCGCAGCAAGAGCTCGGCCGTGATCGAGCAGCGCCGAAGCGACTTGGAGAAGTACCTCAAGGACATCCTTGGCGTGACGCCGCTCATGAAGGTGCCCATCTTCAACTTCCTCTCGGTCTACGCGCACCTCGAGAGCTATGACCGGAAGAAGCGCCGGCAGCAAAAGGAGATCGACCTCCGGCGCATGAAGAACCTCCTCCCGTCCGACGAGCTCGACGACATCCAAGCAGCCTTTACCCGTCTCTGCTCGAGCAAGCACTTTGCATCATCGTCGGATGAGAGCAACGACAACAAGCCGTCCGAGCCCGCGTCGCCCGCGCCCACGTCGGCGCCGTCGCTCCAAGTGACAGGCCCACTCTCGACGCAAGGCTCGATGCTGCAGCTGCTCGACCCAAAGGAGAACGTGTCGATCAACAAGACGGCGTTCCGGCGCGACGTGCTCAGCGTCTTCCCCGACATGCCGTCGACGTTTGCGATGCGGCTCCTCAAGGGCATCTCGGACAAGCAGCACAGCGACATCTGCATGGACGAGTTCGTGCGCGCGATCGCGATCCTTCGCCACGGGTCGGTCGAGGACCAACTCGCGTTTGCATACCAAATGTGCGACCACGACCACATGGGGAAGCTCCAGAGCACAGGGCTTGGCAACCTCTTGATCTGCATTTACGGCCGGACGCTCGCCGACAAGCCCGAGTACAAGCGCCTTCTGAACGAAGTGTTTGACTATGGCCGCGTGCGTCTCGGGCTGCTCGAGTTTGTCGCCGAGATCCAAAAGCAGCCGCTTGTCGGGCTGCTGATCGACTGGATGCCGCGCTTCATGGACGTGCTCTGCGAGTCGGCCGACCCCAAGTTGCTCGAGCTCCAAGAAGAGTACAACCCCGTCGTACAGCAAAAGATCCTCGAGGCCGAAACGCTCTTCAGCATCAAGGAAATCGGGCTGCTCCAAGAGGCATTCCACGCGTACCGGTCGTCGTCGCCGGACGAGGCCATCGATGTCGAAGCGCTGACGAGTGACTTCCCGCTCGACATGTCGGACGCGCGCCTTCTCACGCTCTTTGCGTCGTTTGGGCCGCGCGCCAACGGCGTCGACGTCGACGTCTTTTCGTTTGTTCATACGCTCTCGATCGCGTGCCGCGGGTCGACGGACGCCAAGATGCACTTTGGCTTTGCCGTGTTTGCATCCGAGTCGACGCTCAACCACGAAGACCTGTTTGCGATGCTGCAGCTCGAAGTCCTCCAGCACACGCCCATGGCGAGCACGATCGAGCATTACATGCAGACAGAAGCGACCGAGAGCGCTCGGCGTGATGTGCTCTCGAGCGCGCAGCTGGGGCAGTACGTCGACCACATTCTCGAGGCGTTTGGCGCCAACGGTCAGCTCACACTCGAGCAGTTTTGCGCGTGGGCGACCGCGGTGCAGTTTCGCATCGCAGCCCTCGACCGCATCAAGCAGACGGTGTTTGTGCAGCTCGGTCTTATCCCGATGAACAAGCAAGAGGAGATTGAGGTCGCCAAGCTCTGCTACCGCGAGTACAACCCCGCCGAGCTCGTCGAAGACGACCATTGGTACATCCTCGAGCAAAGCTGGTACGACCATTGGCGCAAGTACGTGGGGTTTGTGCCACTCGTGGCGCTGCGTGGCAACCCGGCGGCCCCGAAGAGCACCGCCGTCGTTGCGCCGAGTCCCGCAAAGCCTGGTAGCGCGCTTGGATCGCCCGCCAGCAACAAGACTGGTCTTCTCGCCAAACATTCGACCAAGACGCCGCCGCCGGTCTTGGCGCCCAAGGACGAGACGCCGAGCTCGATTCTGGACTCGGACAAGAACGTGATCCGGCCCAAGTACATTGCGAATGCGACGCTGCTCAACAAGGAGAAGGTGTTTGCGCCGAACGACGAGATGCTCATTGGGAAGCACTTTGTCGTCGTGCACGAGCAGCTCTGGCTCGGCCTCAAGCAGTGGTACGGCGGCGGCCCCGAGATCAAGAAGACGGTGATCGTGCTCTCGAACGGCCAGACGACGCTCAACCTCTGGAACTCGGAAGACGAGAAGGACGAAACCAAGCTCGACGAGCACGCGCTCGCGCTCGCGACCAAGCAGCCGCTGAGCGCGACCAACGGCCTCACCAAGCGCGTGCGTGCCGGCGCGTCGGTGGGCCTCGTCAACCTCGGGAACACGTGCTACATGAACTCGGCGCTGCAGTGCATTGGCAACACGCCGCTGCTCATCGACTACTTCCTCTCGGGCATGTACATCCTCGACATCAACCGCACATCGACGCTGGGCATGCAGGGCAAGCTCGCCGAGGTCTACGGCAAGCTCGCCGAAGACATGTGGAGCGCCAAGTACAAGTCGATTTCGCCGCGCGAATTCAAGAAGACGATCGGCAAGTTCAACGAGGCGTTCCGCGGCAGCGACCAGCAGGACGCGCAGGAGCTCATCGCGTTCCTTCTCTCGGGCCTCAGCGAAGACCTCAACCGAATCCTCGACAAGCCGTACATTGAGCACCCGGACAGCGACGGCCGGTTCGACTCGGACCTCGCAGACGAGTGGTGGCGCAACTCGCTCAAGCGCGAGGTCTCGATCATCGTCGCGCTCTTCACGGGCCAGTACAAGTCGCTCCTCACGTGCTCGCAGTGCGGCTACAAGTCGGCGCGCTTTGAACCGTTTACGTTCCTCCAGCTGCCGCTGCCCGAGCCGACGCACAACAACGTGACGATCCGGCTCGCGTTTGCAGCCGACCGCATGCCGCTCAAGCTCTCGTTGCGCCTCCCGATCGACGCGACGGTCTTTGACCTGAAGAAGCAGCTCGCCGACCTCTGCGTCGCCGAGTTTGATCTGCCGACGACGACGGTTGCTGACATCAAGATTTGCGAGTTCCAGGGCTCGCTCATCTTGGGCTTCAAGGCCGACACGCGCAAGCTCGCCCAGATCCGGAGCATCGACCGGCTGCTCGCGTTCCAGCTCGAGCCATTGGCCCCGCGCGTGATGGACATGACGCGGTCCCGCCGGCCGTCCATTCTGGCGGAGATGCCGTCGGGGCAGCCGACGTCGTCGACGACCGACGGGCCCGTGTACGTGACGGAAGGCTCGCTCATCGAAGTGCAACACAAGGGTGAGTACCTCCCCGCGACGATTCTCAGCATTGACACGCCCGAGTTTGTGCGTGTCCAGTACCGGTCGGGCGAGATCGAGGCCGACGTGCCGCACTCGCGTCTGCGCCAGCGGCCGCCGCGTCTCCTCTACTGCCCTGTCGTCTCGCGCAAGCTCGGGTACTCGCCAGTGTACTTCAAGAACCCGTTCCGGCCCGTGCCATTTGGGACGCCCGACCTCGTGCGCCTCTGCCCCGAGGTGACCACCGGCATTGATTTATACACGATGGTGTGGCAACGCGTGCAGCGGTACCTCAAGAAGGAGCTCTCGCCGCCGACAGAAGTGGCCGCGACGACCAACGAGATTGTGGTGTGCGACTCGATCGACGCGGTGTTTTGCCTCAAGGATGTCCCGCACGGGTTTGTGCTTCGGCGCGTCGACGCCAAGGGCCTCACGGACACGCGTACGCCGTGGCTTGCGCGCAGCTTTGGGTCGACGATCCCGTGCACCGACCAAATGGTCGACCTTCTCGAAGACGAGACTATTGCGATCGACTGGGACGTCCAAGTGCTCCAGGTAGCGCCGTTCTTTGTTGTAGGAGATGCTGATGATTACTCTAGGATCATGTCGATATGGATCTCATGAAGGGCGTCGACATGCATGCGAGCGTCGCCAAGAACAACGCGCTGGACAACGGCCCCGTGCCGCTGAGCCACTGCCTGGATGCGTTTACATCGGAAGAGAAGATCCAAGAAGTACTCGACTTGTGCAAGAGATGTGATGGTTGATGGCTCTTCTAGGGCTACTGCTCGAGCTGTCGGCAGCACCAAGAGATGACCAAGAAGCTCGAAATCTGGCGGCTCCCGCCTGTTATGGTGATTCAACTGAAGCGATTTCAGTACACGCAGACGTATCGGCGCAAGCTAGGTAGGCCGTCACGCTCTTGGTACTAGCCTTTAGATTTGTACTGTAGCGTCGCTGGTCCAGTTCCCCGTCCACGGCCTCGACCTCTCGTCGTGCGTGGCGCCGTTTGAAGAGTTCCCGACACGGTACCCCGAGAAGCTGCCGTCGGGCGACGCAACCTCGGCTGCGACCGATCCCGCGGCCGCCGGCAGTGACGCCGCTGACGTGGCGCAAAACAGAATACGCCGAGGATACACCAACACGAACCTCGAGCAGTCGCGCTGCCTCGAGACGCACTACGACATGTACGGCGTCGTGAACCATCAAGGCGCGCTCGGCGGCGGCCACTACACAGCGTACGCCAAGAACAGCGTCGACGGCAACTGGTACTCGTATGACGACGACCGCGTCCGGCTCATCGAAGAGAGCAAAGTCGTCACGTCGTCGGCCTACTTGTGCTTTTACGTGCGAAAAGACATGGACGACCTCAGCGTCGACACGATCTTCCCGCCCAAGAAGGACGGCAAGATCACTGAAGAAGACATCAACCGGTTCGTCGAAGAGAGCGACAAGGGCAAGTGCGCCATCATGTAATTTGAAAATCTGCAAGTGTTATTTGTGGGAAATCATATTTCGCCTTCCATGTTGCAGTTTGTGTCATAAAACCGGACGCATCCGGATACGCTGCCAGTCGCTGGTCAACAACACCACCGAGCGCGCATGGTCCCGTACACGGTCGCGCAGGTCGACAAGTGCGCCTTTACCTACTGGTACCCGGCCTTGGCCGACGCGAGCCTCAAGAGCATCGCGATTGCGCTGCCGGAGGTCGTCGTGGCGATGCTGCTGGCCGACAAGATTCAGTTTCGCGAAGTCGACTACCCGCCGTCGTTCGTCGCGGACGTCAAGGCCGCGATCGCGTCGCTCGGCGGCAAGGTGTTTGTCAAGCTCGATTGGAGCTGCCCGAAGGACGCCAAGTGGATCCTTGGCAACTCGCTCGCGTGCGTTTGCTTGGAAGACATGGTCCTCGCGCTCAAAGCGAGCGACTTCATCTTGCACGACCTCACGGCGGCCTACGACGAGTGCGTCGACGTGTCGGACGACCGCCGTCGGCCCGAGACGTTCCACCTCGTGCTCAAAAAGTGGGCCAACTGCTACGACTCGATGCATTTCCGGTGTTTTGTCAAGGACCGTCGCCTCGTCGGCATTACGCAGCGCAACTGCGGCGACTACTACGCGTTCTTGACCGACGAGACGACGCAAGACGAGCTCTGCAATGCGATCGGCGCCTTCTACAGCCGCTACTTGCTCCATGCGGAAGTCGTCGACGCGAGTTTTGTGTTTGACGTGTACGTCGACAAGTCGCACCGCGTCTTCCTCCTCGACATCAACGTCTTTGGCGCCGTGACCGACCCGCTCCTCTTTACATGGGACGAGCTCGCGACGTGGCGCCACGACGAAGACGCCATTGACTTTCGGGTCGTGGACTCGGAGACCGCGATCGTCCCGGACGCGTACTCGCAGTACAAGGTCCCCGTCGACCTCGTCGACCATTTGGCGACGCCCGGGGGCTTTGACGATTTCATGCGCCAAGTCGCCAAGGACAACGCCAAGGATGCGGACGACGACGACGAAGATGACGAGGATGAGGAGGACGACGAGGACGATGGCGTCGAGTGGAGCTCGTAGTAGCGCTCGCGATCAAGAAGAAATACACCATGCATTGAACGCCCTACTACGTCTGGGTGGGCCATGGCTTAGCCAAAGCCAAAGCCTTCCGAGCCTTCGCGGATCGCGAGGAGGAGGCGCGCCTTGAGCTGCTCCTCGTTCTCGTACTCGGGTAAATCCAGCTGGTTAAAGCTACGACGCCATGAGCCATTGAGGTATCACACAGAGCGACGTACCACGTGTGCGCGGTCGGGAGCGTGTTGCTCGGGCCGAACGCCTTGTGAATGTTAAACTTTTGGGTCCCCCGCATGCCTTCGAGCGCCTTGAAGCCTTCGAGGGGCACCTTGGACGTGCCCGTGACAAACTGCAGAAAGAGCGCGCGCTCTTCGTGGCTGAACGAGTAGAGCACGTTCCAAAACCACCGGATGACCGGGTCCGTCGGCTTGAAGTTGGCGTAGTCCGTGTTGGCCTTGAGGTCGTCAATGTCGATCTCGGGCATGCCCGAGATGAGCAGCTCGAGTTCGTTTTCGTTGAAGATCGAGATCAGCTGTGGCGACACGAGCTGATGGAGGCCAGTGAGGAACGCGTCGATTTGCGCGCGGATGCCGGTCGCCATGCGGTGGTGCGTCACGAGCTTGACGTACTCCATCTTGTTGGCGTCGGTCACTTGGATGTGGCGGCCGTTCGGGATCAAGTCGACAACGTCGAGCTTCCCAAAGTTCGAGTGCTCGAGCGAAAACGTCAGGTCCAAGCAGAGGTCCGCGATCGGGTTGTCGAGGAGCGCGTGGAGGTTCCGGTAGTACTCGGGGTCAATGGCCTCCATGTCGCTGTACGACAGCGGCAGCTGCAAAATGTGCTTGTAAAACGACCGCGTAAAGTGCGCATCGAGCAGCTGGCCGTCCGCGATCGCCTTGCCAATGACCTTGCCGACAAACTCAAAGTAGATCAGGTGGTCCTTGTTGACGTACGAGAGCGGGTTGGGCTGGAACGTCGGCGAGTCGGCGGCTGACGTAAAGAGCGCGTAATTCGGGTTGAAGATTTCGCGCGCGAGGATCATGTACCACTCGCGCGTGACGCCGCCCGCGTCAATGCCCTCTTCGCCCGTAAACGAAATGTGCAGCTTCCGACGCAGCTCGGCGCCGCTCCGCATGCGCAGCGCGTAAAACGAGTCTTCAAAGACGCGGTCGCGCCGCACCGGAATGCGCACCGACGAGCCGCCGCCGCCGTGGCGCATCGCCGACTGCCGCAGCCGCTTCATCGCCGTTTGAAAGTACGTGCGCTTGTTGTCAAAGTCCAAGAACGCACGGCAGCGGGGAATCTTGATGAGCGCCGCGAGCGACGCGTCGAGCAGCGACGGCTTCTCGCGCACGAGCATGTTGAGCAGCACGCGGTTGGCCTCGACAAAGAGCGCGACCCGCGTCGTATCGCGGTCCGTCTCGAGGATCGCCACTGGCGCTTCGACTGGCGCCGGCTTGGCCTCGTCGTCGGGCGCCGTCAAGGACAGCACCGCGGCCTCGCGCTCCGACATCATCGACTCGACCGGCGCTTCGAGTGTCATGCTGGCTGCGTCCCGCGCGTTGACGACAAAGAACGCTTCAATCATCGGCAGAAACCGCGTGAGGAGCGACGCCATCGCACACGACGCGCCCGCGCTCTGGCCCTCAATGACCGTCGAGTCCGCCTTGTCGGGCTGCTCGCCGAGGCTGTCGCGGGCTTCTTCGAGCGACCGGCTCAGCGCGTCCCAGATGCCGTCGAGGCCAACCAGCCGCGTCTGCTCGGTAAACTGCTCGGTCGAGACCGCCACGTCCGAGAGCGTGTGCAGGTACCGCAGCAATTTGCGCTCGTCGCGCACGGACGCGAGCACGGCCGACGTCAGCGCCTGCGACGCACCACTCGGCAGAAGCGGGGAGGTTGCGAGGCGCGTCGCGTGGCCCACGAGCGTCGCCAATAGCGTCATTTGATTCGCCTCGATGCACCCGAGCTGCTTGAGAATCGAAATCACGCGTGTTTGCATGGCGCCCGTGCAGAGGTCGAGGCCAAGGACGCCCACAATGCGCTCCATGTGCGCCGGCGAGAGCGCAACCCGGGGCACGGGAGCCCACTCGAGCGCCTCGTCGTCCACTTCGTCCGGCTTGGTCGCGGCCTTGTCGGGGCGGAAGCGCGCGAGGGGTGCGACCGTCGCGTGCAGCACCTCGAGGAGCATGTCGAGGTTAGAGGCGCTGCGGTAGATAACCGGCTGGCCGAGAAAGTCGAGCAGACATACAAGGCCGACGCGCTCGTAGACGTCGCCGCGCAAGAGCTCGAGCACAAAGCGCGCGTTTTGCTTGGTGAGCGAGACGAGCACTGTGAGCAGCCGCGTCGCCACCTCGATCGGCAGCTTGGCTTCCGACGGCTTGAACATCGTGCAGCCCAGCAGCCCTTGCGGCGGAAACGACACCGACGCCGACGAGCCGTCGAGCATGGCCAAGACGTTGGCTTGCAACAGCGACCGGGTCGACGGATACGCACACAGATTCGCGACGACGCTCGCAAAGTCGCGGTGGTTCAAAATCGACTGCACCATGTACAGCAGCGTCAGAAGGCTCTGGACCGCGCGCGTGTCCACGAGCGCGAGGTGCTCCACGTCGCCTTCCTCCTTCTCGAGCTGCAGCATGCCGGGGTGCGTCGCGTCCGAGCGCGCAAGCGCCTGGGCGGTCGCATTGTCGTGACGCGACCGCGGCCGCCGCGCCGCACCGCTCTCGAGGATGTCCGTGCCGTGCGTCGTGAGCATCCGGCGCAACGTCGGACGTTGAAACATACCCCGCGCCGCGTCGCCGGCCGAGGGCTCGGGGCGAAAGTTGGCGCGGAACGCGTGCCGCTCGCGGAGCACCATGGCCTCGGCGCGCACGTCCGACGGCAGCGTCTGCAGAAACGCGTCGTCTGACGTGATCAGAATCTCTTCGCGGAGCTCGGGCGCGAGCGATGCAACAAACGACGCCGTGTCCATCTCTTGGGCTAACGACACGTCGGCCGGCGCCGCGGCTTCGCGCTCGCGACGCTCGTTGGCCAAAATCTCGTCGCGAATGTCGGCCGGGAGCGCCTCGAGCGTCTCGCGGTCGTAGCTCGAGTTGGCAATGTCAATTTCGAGCTGTGATTGGCCGTTGGTTGACGCTAGCGGCGGCTCGGGTGCTTGGCTTGCAATGATCTCGGCCTGCATGTCGGGCGGTAGCGAGTTGAACACTTCGGGGTCCATGCCGGCCGGGCACACGAGACCGGCCTCGGCTTCGTCGGCCGCGACGCTTTCGGTCGCCGCGGGCTCAACGTCCGCGGGGGCTGGCGGCACGGGAGCCGGGGCGGTCGGCAAATCCAGCGTGAAGCTAAAGAGCTGGTCCGACGACGCCGACGTCGGTGCAGGCGGTGGCAACGTGGTCGTGTCCAGCTGACTCAGGCTCATTTGGATCGCGCGCGCCATTTGGTCGGCCACACTCGTGTCCACAGGCGGCTCGTCGTCGTCGTCTCCTTCGTCTGCAGGCGCCACGGGGCTCGACGCCACGCTCATCGACGCATCGGGCGGCGACTGCAGCGACGACTGCCCCAGCGTACTCGTCAGCGCAATCACGGACGCTGTCTCGGACGCCGCATCGTCGGGCACGGCCGATTCGGGCGTCGGTGCCGGCGACCCCGGCACCTCGTCCGTCTCATCGGGAGCAGCATCGGCGACCACGAGGCCATTGAGCTCTTCTTCCATGCGCGACACAACCGAGCGCACGACGGCGTCGTCGCGGCTCCCAAACGGATTGGCGCCAAACTCCCAGTGGTTGCTGCTGCGCGGGAAGCGCGACGCATTCGACCGCTGGAGCTGCGGCGTCATCGAGAGCTCACTGAGCAAGTGAAAGTCTGCGCGGGACGACGGCGGGTGGCGCGACGGCGGACGGTCACCAGCTCCGCGGCCCATGCCGCCAAACTCGTAGAGCTCGGCTGCAAGCTCCCCACCGACGGCCGGCGACGCCAAGAACGGGTGCGTCAGGCCCGCGAGCGACGACGTCGAAATCGTCGGTGCGGCACTGCGACTGCTGCGACTGGCGCCCGGCAACCCCGGCGTCGGGCGGCCCATGACTACACAGACACAGGTATATGAGTGGCGATGCGTCATATGCACAAATCGTACGACGGAAGCGCCGGCTGTCGCGGTCCAAGACGTCAAATGGCACCGTCATGACGTCCGGGTCGTCCGCTTCGTCGTCAAAATCGCGCAGCACAAACCCGGATTCGTGGTCCGGCGTCTCGCCACGCTGCGTGAGGTCGTGCTCGAACTCTCGAAAGAGCTGGCTCCACGCCGCGTTGCGCGACCGGTGGTTGGAGCCCAAGGACGCCGAGAAGAGGTCAAAGATCGACTGCGCTTCGTTCGCAAACGACGTTTCGTTCGAGCGCCGCGTCGCGTTCGACGCCATCGTCCGCGCACGCTGCAGAATCGCTTGGGGCGAGTCGTCGGCGGGCGCCGGCGCCGCGCGCGGGGCAGATTCGTCGTCGTCGTGCAGTACCGAGAGGTCGGCGTCCAGCGAGTCCCAGAGCTGCGTCGGGTGAATGACGTCGTCTTGGCGGGTGCGCGCCGGGTAGTCGGCCTCCATCATCTCCATGTCTTCGCGGTTGAGCTCGTCTTCATCGTCGTCGTCGTCGTCTTCATCGTCCTCGCCTTCTTCGTCCTCCTCTTCTTCCTCCTCGTCTTCCTCGTCTTCCTCATCTTCCATGTCCTCGCCCGACATGCCATGCTCGTCATCTTCGCTTTCAGCGTCTTCCATCGGCGCGTCGTCGGCCTCGGCGCTGCCGGCCACCTCGTCGACCGCCATGCTCTCGTCGGCCGGCGCTTCGTCCACGACCTGCATACTCGCACTCGTGTCGTCGACTTCGGTGCTCTTCTTCCGCGGCACCTTGCGCAGTCGGTGGGCGACCCACGGTCGCGTAAACGCCGCGAGCAGTCGCAGCACCATGTTGCACGTCGTGCGCGCGAGCGGGTGCGTCAGGTCCACCTTCCCAAGCGCGTCAAAGAGCAGCGTGACAATGTTGGTCTTGGTCTTGAGCAGCCACTTGGCGTGTTCCCAGAGACCGCTCTTCTCCTTGACGTCGTCGCGCGGCCAGAGAATGCTCAGCATGAGCGCGCACCACGCGTGGATCGAACTCAGGGCCACGGTCCCGTTGCCGTGAGTCGCCAACGCCCACGCTTCAATGAGCTTGACGACCTCGGCGAGTACGCGCTTGGCGCTCTCGCTGTTGGTGCCGCAGATGCCGAGGAGAAGGCGGTGCGCGTTATGCACGCGGTCCTTCGTGAGCTCTTTCAGGCGGTGGCGGTCCAGCGCCGTCTCCTCCGGTGTCGCGGCCGGCTTGCGCAAAAGCTGCGTGAGGTCGCGGCACGGCAGCATCTCGGTGAGCACGAGCTCCACAAACGGCATGTGGTCTTGCAGCAGCACGTTGGCGCAGGTCGGGAAGAGCGAGACGAGGTGCACGAGGTAGAACATCGGCAGCGCGCTCTCGTGCTGCTGTTGCGCCCGCCAGAGCGCCATCAAGTTGTCGACCACGAGCTTGATGACAAACGACGCGTTGGGAATGGGCAGCGTGAGCAGCTTTTGCGTGCCGACGAGCGTCGACGTGCCTGCTGGCAGCACGTACAACCGGCCCGACTCGCTCTTCTTGACGACAATCGTGGCCTTGAGCGCGTCGACAAACAGCGCTTCGTTGCGCAGCGCGACAATGCCGAGCTCCGAGAGCAGCGACCGCGGCGATATGCGCATGAGCTCTGGGGCGCCAAAGCGCGCGCTGAGCTTCTTGAGCGACTGCAGCACCTTTTCTTCCATGCGCGCCTGCAGCACTTGCGGGTACTCCATGACGTGCGCGAGGAGCGCCGACGTGAGCTCCTTGTAGCCGTCAAAGCGACTGTCGAGCGCCAAGCAGGCTTCGACGCCGTGCCGCGTCACAAAGCGGTCCGCGATCGACACGTCGCGCGTGAGCCGCACGAGCAGCTGCCACATGGCGTGGCCGACGTTGCCCGAGACCCCTTGCTGCATGAGCGAAATGCACGTGTCGAGAAGCGACTCGCGCATCGAAAGCGTCAGCACCCCGTCTTCCTGCCCGAGCGCGTCGAGGACGAGGAGGACGGTCGTGAGTCCGTCGTCGGGCGACGCGGGGGTCGCCGTCTCGAGCACACTCAGCAGATGCGCCACGCACGACGGCGTCAAGCTCGCAAGCACTTGGCGGCTCGGCGGATCGGCGTGCAGAAGTAGCGCCAAAAGGTGGGTCCCCGGCGTCATGGCGTCCATCGAGTGCGCCAGCACAAATGCATTGATCTGCGAGAGCACGTTGTGGCGCTCGTCGTTCGACCGCTGGCACTGCACGAGGAGCAAGTCGGCCATGACCTTGACGACGACCATGCGCTGGTCGCTCGGCTGGCTCTTGACGACGTCAAAGCACATGCGTTCGAGGCCGCTACGAACGCTCGTGTAGAGCTCCGAGAGCTCGGCCGCCGAGTCGACGACCGGCGCCGGCGTCTCGTCCATCGGCACGTTGACATCGCCGACTTCGCTTTCGTCAAACGGGTGCGACAAGAGGTACTCCATGGCGAGCTCGACGTCATTGAGCTGCACGCGGCGCAGCGCCGTCTCGACCGCTGGGCGGCCAAAGCCCATGGACGTGAGGCTTTCGACCACGAGCTCGTCAGCGACAAACTCGGGCTTGGGCGCTTTGGGCTTCTCCGTCGCGGCCACATCGAGGCGGTGCTTGAGCAGCGTGGCGACCGCGGGGAAGAGGTAGCTCAGCGACGCGTCCCACGGGAGCGTTGCGAGCTGTGCCTCTTTGGCCCAGAGTGGCAAAATCGTCTGGAGCACCATCGTGTGCATTTGCATCTTGAGCGCGGTCGGCTCAAACGGCTTGGCCGAGTTGGCGTCTTGCAGCAGCGCCAAAGACGCTGTGAGCGGCGCATTGGTGATCGCACCGAGGTCGCTTGCGCGCTTGAGCAGCTGAAACGCCGTCTGGAAAAAGCGCAAATCTTGCTTCGAGAGCGCTGCGACATTGTCCAGCAGTGCCAGCGCATGCTGCGCGATCCATTGTAGCGTCGACGCCATGAGGCCCGACTCGACGACTTCCTGCAGCAAGACCGCATTGGCCGTGCGGCGCTTGCCTTCGTACAAGAGCGCAGTCAGCGTCTCGAGGTAGTAGACGCCCGCAAACGAGACCTCGAACGGCAGTGTAAACCCGCGAATCGAGTCGAAAAGGTCGCGCAGCAGCGCATGCAACGAGTGCGAGAGCGGGAGCGCGTGGGCAGCGAGCGGACTTACCGCTTCCTCCGAGAGACGGTGGTGCGCGGGCACGGCCAGGAACGTCCGACCGTACTTGGTCACCAGATTCCGCACCATAAGCGAAAACTTGAGCAGCAAAAGCGCACCAATCTTCCACAAACCGACCGGCGCCTTCGGAACGAGCTGCCGCTCGAGCGACGTCCGTTCGCAGAGCACACTGCGGTCCACGGCAAAGAGCTTGGCCAGCACGTTTTGGTGCTTCTCGAGCGTAAACTCGGCAAACCATCGGCGCGACTGGCTGTGCGCGTGCGCCGTGCGGAGGCTCCAGAGCAAGAGCGAGACAAGCCACTCGAGCACGGAAATCGTGCGCAAGTAGTCGCCCGCGGTGCGGACATGGGCATTAGCATCGAGAAACACCGCATCCACAGTCGCGTTGGCCAGCGGCACGTCGGCCATCGATGCCATGCCAATCGTCGCCGGCAGCGACTCCAAGTGCAGCGCCATTTGCTGCACAATCTTGGTCAGCATCGTCGTGGGCTGCTGGCCAGCGTACGCGCGCGCGGCGACCGTGAGGCCCTGCGCTGCGGGGTAGTGCGCGAGGGACGCGTGCGACTCGTGGGACTGCGTGACGCTCGAGAGAAAGTCGGACGTCGACGGCAAAATGCGACTGTAGAGCGTCAAGAGCGTGTCGACACCGCCGAGGTCGGCAAACCGCGCCGCGTGCTCGGCTTTGGCCAGGACGGTCTCAAGCACGTCGCACACATGCATCGTCATGCGCAGCACGGCCGTGTGCCGGCTCTCGTCATCGTTGGCGTCCAAAGTCGCGTCGCTGTAGCTCTGGACTTTGGTCAGCGCGCGGACGCAGGCGTCAATCGTGGGCTTTTGAAATGCCGGGACGTGGCGCATGAGCTCGTCGAGGCCGCCGCCGACGATGGACGCGACGTCGCCTTGGAGACTGTCAAAGCCATGGTACAACACGTAGCTGGGCATGACAAACATGTCGAGGAGGTACGTCACTGGCTCGTACGCGACGACCTTCTCGACGTGCGTCGACGTGAGGCAGAGCGCGCTGAGGACGCTCGGGACTGCAATCACGAGCTCGGGCGACGGCGACAGCGCGTTCACACCGGTATTCAAGTCCCAGCGACAGAGCGTTTTCAGAAACGCGTCCGCAAGGCCGCTGCCGTGAATGTGGTTGACCGACGTCGGGTCGTTGTTGATGATATCCGAGAGGAGCGTCGCGGCCTGCGCAAAGAGCATCGAGCCGTACGCGTCGACGTTCGAGAGAATCGCGAGCAGCACTTTGGCGAGCGGCGCTGTGTCGCGGATCACGCGCGACGTCGCGCCGGCGCTCATGACGCCCTGCGAGTGGAACGACACCGAGAGCATGTTGAGGAGCGTCAAGAGCAGAATCTGCTGCGTGCCGACGACCGACTCGGCGTGCAAGTCGGCCGCGAGACGGTCGATCAAAATGCTAACGCCGCTGAGGTCCCGATAGAGCGCGGCGGCCGGCGCGTGGTTGGTCACAACGCACTCGAGGGCTTGGACGCACTGGACGACCACCGACGTGTGCAACGGGCTCAGCGACGGGCAGCTGATCGCATGCAACAGCGACGGGATGATGCCGCTCTCCGTGAGTGCTGACGCGCCCGACGGAATGCCCACGACCACCGAGAGGAGCCCGAGCACGCTCTCGACCCAGTACAACTGGCGATCCGTGCTCTGCGAGAGGTCGCGGAACGGCGTCAAGTCGGCGGTCGATGTCGTTGCTTGCACAAACGCGACCGCGAGCGTCATGTCCATGTCGGCGTCGGGCGACTTGGTCTCGTCCAGCGTGAGGCTGCTCAGCGTCCCCATCGTGTGTCGCACAAGCGAGAGGAACGCGCCGTGGGGCATGCCGCGCACGACGCCGAGCGCTGTGAGCACGGACGACTGCAGGCGCGAGAGGTCACGCACGCCGCGGCTCTGCACGACGCCGTCGCTCACGAGCGCTGTGAGCACTTGGACGGCCGCGACGCGGACGGGCAGCGGTACGTGCGGGTGGATGTCATATCGAATGAGCTCGACGATTTCGACGACGAGCTCGGCGTTGGCCTCCATGTACTGTGTCACTTCGTCCGAGTCGCCAAAAATGTAAAAGAGACCGAGGAGCGCGTGGAGACGCTCGACGACCGCGACTTCCCGTGTGCTCCGCGACACGGCGCTGTAGCTCGAGCGAATACGGTACAGCAACTTGAACTGGTGCTTCTCCGGGACGTGGTGCGCTTGGATCAGCTGCGCCAAGACGTTGGCAGCGGTGGTCGGTTCGGCCTGCGCCGGCGGATCCGGGATCTGGATCGAGACAAGCACGCTGTCTTTGGCGACCTCGTCGTAGCGGTAAAACTGGTAGACCATCTCGGGCCGGTTGGCCTCGGTGCGCGTGGCATCGTCTTGGAGGTAGTCGACCATGTCGAGACTACTGCTCGCGCCACCGCTGCCTTCGGCCACGACGAGAAGGTACTTCTTTAGAAGCGTGCGATCGCGCGCCTTGACGTCGTTGGGCGCCCGCGGGTCCGTGGTGTACCGATGCGGCAGCGATGGCAATGCGAGCATGGCCACGAGCTTGATCGCTTCGCGCGCAATGCGCTCGCTCGTCGCGCCGACGAGCAACACGAGGTGGTCAATCGACGGGTACAAATGCTTGTTGGTTGCGTTCTCCGAGAGGATCGCCGAGACGCGGAGCACTTCGTACGCGAGCTCGTCGCGGACCGCGTACGTCCAGGTGCCCGGCGCCAGCGCCTCGCCGCTATGGAAGATGACGATTGGGCGGCCATCATCGGTCGCGGCGCGGGTGACGATCCGGTCGAGGAGCTTCCCAAACGCCTCGAGCAACGGGATGTAGTTGTACAAATCGGCTTGGCCCTCAAAGGGCCAGTCGCGCAGACGCTGGAGCAGGCGAAGGAGGGCGTCCGTCGGCGGGGGCGCCTCCGACGCAGCGTCGTCGCAGTGGCGGACCAGCAGATCCACGAGCGCTTGCTCCCCTCCGGTCGGTGGATACCTCGGGGCTCCTGCGCCGCAGATCATTTCGTTTGGTTTCCGCAAAAATCCCGACTCCCAAATCTCGCAAAAAGGCTTTTTGGTCGGTTAATTTATACGGACAAAGAAGCCCCGTGCGAGAGGACGACGCTGCATGGACGATGGGGACCAAGGTAGACAATCCCGTGCATGAAGGCTCCGCTGCATGCAGATGCTTCCACATGCATCTCCGCACATGACGAAGCGCGGTTCCTCGATCGCGATCCGAAGACAGCTCGCGTAGATCCGGTCGATGCTGCGATCATTGGGCTCATTCGCAGAGGCGCGCGAGGGCCAAGGCTCCTCGCTGCGTCGTCGTCCTCGGCGATCTTGCATGGACCTCGTCATAGAGGTCGCGGAAGAGCATGGAGGACGAGCATGGAGGAAGAGCGTGGAGGACGCGGACGACGAGCGCGGTCCTGGTCGGAGAAGCTGAAAATAGGACATGTCCGGATACGTGGGTGGTATACTCAAACCAAGATGTGTAATGCCAGAGTCTGAACCTGCCCGGAACACTTGCCTATCTCATGACGAGCAGCTTCACGGGTACGAGCTGGACGATGAGGAAGACTTGGATGCATGGGCGTGCTAGGCCAGCAAGCGGTCGCCAACGACATCCGCCACGTCGCCGGGCAGGTCCAGGCGCGGCTCCGCGGCGACCTGCACTTCACCGAGGAGTTCATCCCGAGCGCGCGCGCCGAGGCGAGGAGCTCCATCTTTGTCTCGTCCGACTGGAGCACGAACCCGCGCATGTGCGTCTTCCTCCAGTGCGGGCCTGGCGTCGTGCCTGGGCTCTGGGCGATCCCGCGCCCACCGAACGGCCCATCGTCGTCCGCGTTTACGTCGGCGCTGCACCAAATGTCGATGCTGCCGTACGCCCGCGCCGCCATACAGAATGGCCAGTCGGTGGTCATTATGAACCCGAGCACCAACTTTGGCGTCGTCAAAGGCCAGAAGGTCAAGATCCTCCATAGCGCGACGCCCGAAGACCACGTCGCGCACGTCTGGAACACGTACATTGCGCCCTCGTCCGCCGGGCAAATCAACTTTGTCGTCCTCGACGTCGCGGGACTGCTCCTCAATCAATTTCTGCGGCAGCTCGGACCCGAGCACCACGTACGTCATCTCCATGATCGAGGAGCATGAGCATGAGCATGGTGTAGGGACGCATTGGCGGCGTCGTGTACGTTGACGCGCCGCAAGCCGCGCGCCGCCACCGGTCCGAACCGCCGGACTTTGAGACGCTCATCGAGACGCGGTCGATCCATTTTGAGCCGTCGTCCGAGCCCATGTTCCAGGTCGTCTCGAATGCCAACCAGTACAAGTGCACGTCGCTTTCGATCGGGCGCTTCTCGGGTGACCACTCGGTCGCGTCGGTCATTCAGTCAGTGCAGGCGTCGGCTTTTATGTTCCTCCAGGTACACTGCTTCAAGTAGCACCGTGCTTGATCCTCGGGTAGCTCATTGGGAACGGCCTCGACGACGCGATGCTAGCGCTACGGGCAACGATCCCCAACAAGCTCGTCGTAACTGTGAACCGCGCGCGGCTCACGGGCCAGCCCTACAACAACCCGTATGCAGTCGTCACGTGCGTCGGCCAGAAGAAGGAGACGGTCGGCAACCACCGCAAGACGATGGACCCCGAGTGGAACCAAACATTTTCGTTCCCCGTAAGCGACGCGGCGACGACCGTCGTCGTGACCGTCAAGGACAAGACGTTTCCTCTCTCGACGTCGCTCGGCCATGTTGCGCTGGGCATGACCGACATTGGCCTCAACCGCCCCGGTAGCATATCGACAAACAAACAGGTCCTTATCAGAATTCGCGTAGTGCGCAAGTGGTTCACGCTTCGCGACGAGCGCTCAAGCAGTAGCCACGGCAACGGCGAGCTCGAACTCACACTCGAGTGGGTCCATGATACGTTTGTCGCGCGCACCGACTCGTTCATTCGCGGCCAGCGCGGCAACACGGCCGCCCGCCCGCCGTCTGGTGGCGCCCCGCCGATCATCGACACGAAGCCCGCCAACGCGGCTGAGAACCAGTGCTACCTCTGCAAGTGCAGCTTCCTCATGCACCGCCGGCGCCACTGCCGCATGTGTCTCCGACCAGTCTGCGTGAGCTGCTCGGACCGGCTCTTCCTCCCCGGCTTTAGCGAGGCCAAGCGCGTCTGCACGGCGTGTTGCAATCTCCAGATCATGATCCACAAGCAAGGGACCAACACGGGGTCGGCGCGCACGGCCAGCTCGCATCTGACGACGCGCCACCCGAGCCCGCTCGGCCTCGACGTGCCGACTCCCTACGCCGTCTTGCCGTACACGCACCAAGGCGGCCACGCGCCCGTGCAGATGGTGTACGACCAAGCCGCGCTCGACGAAGCGTCGCGCAACATTGAGCGCATGGTGGCCCGCGAAAAAGAAAAGGACATGCCGCTCGGCATCGACGACTTTGACTTGATGAAGGTCGTGGGCCGCGGCGCGTTTGGCAAGGTAGGTCGCTCGAGCGCCCTTCTCTCGTGATTACTACGGACGATGCATTAGGTCATGCTCGTGCGCAAGAAGGCCGGGAAGAACGGCGGCGCCATTTACGCGATGAAGATTCTGAAGAAGGCGCATATCATCCAGAACGACCAAGTAAGCGTCGACGCACTGCACTGGTACAAGCGTGGATGTAGGTGGAAAACACAAAAGCGGAGCAGCACATCCTCAAGGAGATCAACCACCCGTACGTCGTGCGCCTTCGCTACGCGTTCCAGAACCCCGAGAAACTGTACTTGATCATGGACTACTACCCCGGCGGGTCGCTCTACTACCATCTGCGCAAGTCGAAGAAATTCTCGGAGGACCGCACGCGCCTCTACATGGCGCAGCTCCTCACGGCGATCATGCACTTGCACTCGAAAGACATTGCGTACCGAGACCTCAAGCTTGAAAACATCCTCATGGACGCCCACGGCCACATTGCGCTCACGGACTTTGGTCTCTCCAAGGAAGGCCAGTCGGTGGACGGCGCGATTCGGCAGTCCCAAGCGCAGCGTACCTATATGCTTCACCATCGGATCTCACATGACGGTGGATGCTAGTGGGCATGAAGACCATTTGCGGCACGGCCGAGTACATGGCGCCCGAGCTCCTTCGGCATCAAGCGTACGGCAAGGTCGTCGACTGGTGGAGCTACGGCATCCTGCTCTTTGAGATGCTCACGGGTCGCACGCCCTTCGTCGACAAGAACCGCCGCACCATGTTCAAGAACATCATGCATTCGGAGGTCGTGTATCCGCCCTACATTTCGGCCACGGCGCGCTCTGTCATTGCGAGGTAGTTCCTTCTCCTACGTTGATATCCACAGTGCTATCGCTGTAGGCTACTCACGCGCGACCCGAGCAAGCGCCTCGGGGGCGGCCCCAATGGCGGGACGGAGATCATGGCGCATCCGTTCTTTGCGCCCATCGATTGGGACGCGCTGCTCCGGAAGGAGCTCTCACCCGTCTTTCTTCCCAACGTCAGCGCGATCGACGACGTCTCGAACGTGCCCGAGATGTTTCAGAAGATGGCAGCCATCGACTCGCCGATCGCCAAGGACGGGAAGGCGCTTGCGCACTTTGACGACTTTAGCTACCAAGAGGACACCAACCTGCGGCAGCAATAAGTTGTGCAAATTAGACCAAATATGTGTGTGTCCTCAAGAAACCTAACCCTTTGCCACTGCCAGGGGTCGGGTTGATCATCAGGTCAGCACAGAAGACATAAAAGCACATGGAGGTGGAGATCAGAGGCGCATCGTGTTAGGGACTCGTGGACCGTTTCTTCTTCTTGTCCTTCTTCTGCTTGTGGAGTCGGTTGCGCCGGTCCTCGATCTCGTCTTCGTAGTCGCCGTAGCGCCGGCTGCGCGCCTCTTCGCGCTCAATGTCATCAAACGTGGCCTCCATATCGGACGAGTCGGCGCCGTCGTCGAGCGAGTACTTGCGCGGTCGGCGGCCCTTGCGCATGAGGCTCGTGATGGCCCCTGGCACGTACACGTCTTCCTCTTCGTCGCTCACGACAAAGCCGTCGTCGCTCTCGTACATGTCGTCGTCTTCTTCATACGCGCGCTTCGGGCGCTTCTTGGTCTCGACGCGCTTCTTGCTCTTGCGCTGGAGGCTCTCGAGCGCCAGCGCGATGAGGCGGCAGTGGCCCTTCTTCGGGACCATGGACGCGAGGTCGTCTTCGGTCAGCATCGCAATCGCCTTCATCGAGTCGAACCCGTTGTCGAAGAACGCTTGGCTGTACTGGCTCATGTCGTCGGTCATGCCCTTGAGCCAGTGCACGACTTCGCGCTCGCCTTCGGTCCACGGCTGCTTCGTGTCGCGGGCCGACGACGCCGGGTCCGTCTCGCGCTTGCGCTTGAGCGGGTTCTCGGGCGCCGTCGACGCCACGCGCGGGTACATCTTGTCGAGAAACGCCTTGCGGTCGGCTTGCTCTTTCGTCATCTCGGGGGCGTTCGGCCGGTTCTTGGGCGGCAAAGGGCGGCCCGCTGCCGGCTTGCTGCTGCCAGCGGCGGGCTGCTTGTTTGACGACGGCTCGGGCAGCCGCGTGTACATCTTGCGAGCATCAACGTACGGCGCCTTTTCTTTGCTACCGCTGTCGCGCGGTCGCTCTCGGGCGTTGGCGTCGCGGAGCGCGGGAGGCACGGCCTTGCCCATCTGCCGCGCCTTCTCCTCTGCGATGGCGCGTAGCCGCTGCTGCCGCATCTGGTGGCGCTCTTCGTCCGTCCTACCACTTCATGTGAGCCATCGTAGAGAGAGGACTTGGATGCACTACATGTTTTTGGACGCGAGGGCCGTGCGCGGAAGGGCCCGCGATGTGGGTGCCGACGACGGGCGGGACGCCATTGTCGACCGGCTCAGCGTGCTCGATGCTGTCGAGCGCGCGCTGCTGCTTGTGGGCGCCATGGACCGCACGATCTTGGCCTGGGCGCGCTGGGGCGTAGTGAAGCGTGTGATGATCGATGTCGGCTTTGGCGCCTTCCCGCGCTTCGTCTTGGTCACGGGCTGGTCGAGGTAGATGCTCGTGCGCGCATCGCGCTTGGCCTTTTCCTTTGCATACGAGTTGGCGAGGCGGTTCCGTGCCATCTCCTTCTGGTCTGCGTCCATGGCTTTGGTCGAGTCGGCCAGCTCCTACATCTCCATGAGCCTCAATCGTAGGATCGTCAAAGCGTACATTGGCCGCGCGTGGCTTGGATGGCGCCGATGGCTTGACGTCCAAGGCCTCTTTCCAGCGGTTGGTCAAAACGCCAGCGTACCCGCTCACGCACTTGTCGGTATGCTTGCGCAGCTTGTTGACGGCCACGCCGAGCTTCGTCTTGGCCAGCGACTCGTGGTCCGGGCGATACGACTGCAGATTCGAGAGCATGCCCAGGAGCTCCTTCGTGTTCTTGACGTCGTCGCGCCAGCCGTCTTGCTGCAGCGTCGCATGGAGCTTCTTGGAGACGCTGCTGACCTCGTCAAAGGACCACGCGCTCATCGCGTCGACCCCCTTCCCAACCAAAAATACCCAAACGCACCGTCCCGTGATTATCCGGACGTATCCGGACGCCACCGGCTGTGTGGTCGAAGCTCGCCACGCGAGCCCGCGGCCCTCTCCCGCGGCCGCGACCGATCCAAGTAGCCGCAAGTATCAAGTACCAACTAAGTATCAATCCATCGGCCAGCCAAGCGCAGTCGGCGCCTGCGTCCTATCGCACTCGCGCAGCAGGCCAGCGCTCGGGGTCGAAAGATCGAGGTTGGATATGCAAAGAACGAGGCGCCGAGCAATGCATGCGTCCGCGTCCATGGCATGTCGGAGGAACATGGAGTTGAGAGGCTCGAGAGATGGGCGACAGCGCGAGCGGTCGTGTCTTTGGTCGGCGCCCTGGCCCACATTGTTGACTTGGCTTTAGTATGTGACAGGCTGGTCCGTTGACGAAGATTGGAGCCATTTTTGTTCTCACAGCCGTCGACGCAGCATGGGGTTCTGCGGCGAGTGTGGCGCGCGCGACGAAGGCGGCAAGTTCTGCCCCGAGTGCGGCGCGCCGTGTGGCACGGACAGCGGCCTCTTTGGTGCTGCGTCCGCGCCCGTCTCGGGCATCAGCAGCCAGCGTGCCGAGGCCGAGCGGAAAGCGGTCGCCGCCCGCGAGATGGCGGAAGCTGCCAAGCAAGATGCGGCCAAGGCCGCCAAGCTCTTTGAGGAGACGGAGCGCTTTCGCCTCGAAGAGGCGCACCGTGCGGACGAAGAGCGCCGGCAGTCCCAGGAAACTGCGCACCGCATGGAGATTGAAACCCGGCAGCGTGAGGCCCACGCTAAGCGCACCGAAGCCGAGCGCCACGCCGAGGAAGCCCGCCAGCGCGCCGTCAAGGTACGATCGCCCGCTTACATGACAATTGACGGTCCCCGTAGATGCGCGAAGACGCTACGGCCGCCACGCGTCTCTTGGAAGAACAGAACCGCCGTCGCGAAGAAGAGAACCTGCGACTGCTCGAAGCCCAGCGCCAGATGGAGATGGACCGCATGCGTGCGACGCACATCGCCGAGGCCGAACGGGCGCGTGCGACGCGGGAAGCCGCCGAGGCCAAGGCGATGCACGCCAAGGCCGCCGCCGAAGCGCTGCGTCAAAAGGCCATGGCCGCGGCCGAAGCCCTCAAGGAGCAGGAGCGATTGCGCCAGCAGCGTCTCCTCGAGCGCGAAGAGTCCCGCCGGCTCCGCGAAGAAGAGAAGCGTCGCGAAGAGAACATGCGCGCGGCCATGGAAGCGCGCTTGCAGCGGGAAGAGGCCGAACGCAAGGCCGACGAAGCCCGGCTCCGCGCCGAGCAGATGCGCGCCCAGGCACTTCAAGCCGAGACGGCGCGCCTCCAGAAGCAGACGTCGATGCTCCAAGCGAGCATGTCCAACTTGCACGTGAGCACCACCGAGGCGTCGTGCGAGCAGTGCCACGCGCCCTGCAAACCAGCGCAGAAGTTTTGCCCCAAGTGCGGCTTCAAGCGCGTCGACTCGGCCAAAGCGTCGCCGCCGCCACTCGCCGCTGCTTCGAGCTTTGGCGGCAGCTCCACGTCGCTAGTCGGCGGCAACTGTGCGGCGTGCAGCTTCTCGCTCAAGCCCGGGGCCAAGTTCTGCCCGAAATGCGGAACCAAGACGGCCGCCGCCCCGGCACCGGCACCGATCCCGGCGCCGGTTGCACTCCCAATGGCACCGACGGCGTGCACCGGTTGCTTTGCGCCGCTCGGTCCCACGTCCAAGTTTTGCAACAAGTGCGGGACGCCGGTCTCGGCGATGGCGCCGGCGCCAGCTCCGGTGGCCGTGGCGGCAGCCCCGAGCGCGTGCCCGAGCTGCAGCTTTCAGTGCAAGCCGAACGCCAAGTTTTGCCCGAGCTGCGGCTCCAAGTTTGGGGTGACGTTGACGCCGGCGCAACTCGAGCAGCGCCAGCGCGAAGAAGTCGAAGTGCGCCAGAACATGGCGCAGGCTCAAGCCCGCGCGGACGCTGCGCGCCAAACGCAGATGCACCAGCGCAACTATGCGTCCTCGTTGGCGGCACAGGCCCAAGCGCAGCAAGCGGCGCGCTACTCGTCGCAGGTACACGCCACCACTGCATATGGTCTCTTGACCCACCCTCTCTGTCTGAGTAGGTGTAGGCGCCCGCACTTCAAGATCCACCCCGTTCAACACGCTATAAGATCTCAACAAGTGCGCTTCTTAGTGTGCAGTCGTTTGGTTGTCGTCGGTGGCGGGCGTGTAGTAGACAACTTGTCCGTTCTCGTCATAGTACCAGTCGTACGCCGTCTCGGACGTCGCCGGCGCTTCCCACGACGTCTCGCCCGTCACCGAGTGGACGTAGTAGAAGGCACTGTGCGTCTCGTCCCAGCACTCGACCCAGTCGCCCGTCGCTGGATCGCCATCGCCCTTGCTCCCTGTTCCGACCTTCTCTACAGGCGCGCTGTCGTTGTTGCTGTCCGTCAGAAGTGGCATCTCGGTCGGGCAGTCCCAGCGCGTCTCGGCGGTCACCGTGTTGTAGTAGTACGTGTACCCGCTGGTTTCATCGACGCATTCGACCCACTCGTCTTGAGCTCGTGCTGCTGCTGCCAAGCGCAGCGCTGCAACTGTGCGATTCGCCATGATGCTTCGGCCAAAGCACTGCAGCGTGATCGCCGCCGTCTCACGCCGCAACGACTGGGTCTTGGCGTCAAGAATCGCTGCGTCCCGTCGGGCAAAGTGCCGTCGGACAAGGCCTTGTAGTCGTGTCGCCATGCGGCTTAAGAGCGCGTAGCGACGCCGGTATGCGCGTTGGAGGAGGCGTGCATTGCGCGTTTCGACAAACTGGCACACGCGCTCCCAGTGGCACCGGGCGTCGCGGGCTCTACCCAGGCGAGCGGCCACGGCGCGGCGAAAGTCCCGGCGCTGGCGGTACAAGGCTTGGATCCGCGTGACGCGGCGCACCATCCGTCGGTGCTTGACGTGCTCTATCGCTAATTGCACGTTGCGCTCGTACTCGAGCTGCAACGCAAGAAGAACGCCTTTGGCCAAGTAGACGCGCACCATGCTCTGGATGCGCCGCGCCGCCAGGAACCGGCGCCGCTATCGCGTATACTGAGCCTCACTCGAATGCAGAAGAGGCGTACCTGGCTACACTGCAGTCGGGCCACGTGTTGACGGAAGGCGCACTGAATCGCCAAGGCCGCGCCTGCTTGCCGTATCTAGGCGTCGTGATGTAAGACGAGGTATAGGACATCAAGGTGCTGCACCACTTGACGCTGGGCACGTTCGGCGTTGACGCAGCGTCGCGCCAAGGCCCCGCGCATGTGGGCTTGCACGGTGATGACAGCCTCGTCAAAGCGGGCCTGATCGGCAATGTGCTGGCGCCGACGAGCCACTCGTCGGCGCCCGTGCATGCCCCGGTAGACGCGCTGGAGGGTCCTTGCCGCGGCGGTGCGCAAGGCGTCGTGGGCCACCTTCTTTGCCTGCAAAAGCCGTGCGAGGTGGCGCGAGTAACGTGCGCGCCACCACCCTTGCAGTATCGTGGCAGCCGCGGAGCGCTTGGCGTCGCGGCGGGCTTGCAACGTGCCTCGCTGCAGAAAACAACGAGCCCTACCCCTACTATTAACACAACCCTAATTCCGCAGTACTGACCGTGCTTGGAGCGCCGTGGCCGCGGCCGTGCGCCGCGCATGGTCCGCAAAGCGCCAGCCAACATGCTGTGCATTGTAGGGCAGTGCGTGAACGGTCGCCATGCACGAGTGACACGCCGTGCGCGGACACTCGAGGCAGATGCGCGCTTCCGCTCGGGTGGCGCACATGTCGCAGACAAGCGAGCGGCGCAAGAGGCGCGCGGCGTAGCCCTTGTACGCGGCAGCAATTCTGGTCGCCATTGCGCGCTGGTGCCGATAGAGTTCGATGGGTATCGGGAGATCGGCGTCGCGCGCCAGGTCCGTGACGTCGAGGATCATGGTGTAGCAGCTCTCGCAGAGCTCGAGACCGAGCGGAATCGAGTAGAGCTTTGCGAGGACGTTCCGGCACTCGGCGCAGGCGCCAGCGCGGAGCACGTATATGCGCTGGCGGAAGTGGACTTTGGCGCGGTGGATGCGGAACTGACATTGAATTTTGACCGCCGCCCGGGTTTCGCGCCACTCGACCTTGCTCGCCTGGAAGCGCCGATAGACGCAGAACGACCGGAACGTTGCTTGAATCGTCGTTGCCGCGCGCGTTCGAAACACAAACGTGACGAGCCGCGCCCACTTGAGACTGCGGTACCACCGCCCAATGTAATTGGCCGCGTGTGTGAGCGCCACGCGGCGCTTGGCGGCCGGAAGAAGCACGTGGCGGGCGATGTACCCGCGTGCATAGCGCTGCAGGACAATCGCGCGACGCGTAAGCTTGCAATGCAGGCAGCCGCGGCGAATGCGGCGCCGGTTCGACGCGGATACGAGCCAGCGCTGGAGGTGCGTCGCCGTCTTGTGCTCCAAGTGGATCTGCAGCGCGGCCCAGCCAAACTTGCGCGCGACAAAGTTGCGCCAGTAGACCGAGAGCCTTTGCGCGGTGCGCTTTTGCTGCAGCAGCGAGCGCGCGGCAAACTGGAACTTCTTGATGTGGTAGGCGTAGTACGCAGTTTGGATCGTGGCCGCCGCGCGATGCAGTCGCCGCACCTGCTCCCGCTTGTCGCTATAGAAAGCGGCGCGTCGACGCCCATAGACGCCGCGCCACCGTCGCTGCAGCTGGATAGCCGCCGCGGTCTCGCGCTGCTGCAGACGGCGGGCAGCCCAAAAGCACGAGGCCGCAAATCGCCGCAGACTCCGCTGCAACACGTGCGCGGCCAAGGTCTTCTTCTCGTGCAAGCGCGCCGCGTGCGCTCGCCGCCGACCGGCGTGGCCGCGCCAAACGCGCTGCAGCGTGGCGGCGGCTGCTGTCGACCGCCGATAGCGCTTGAACTTTGCCCAGTAGACAAAGCCTTTGGCCGTGTGCTGGAGGGTTCGTGCCGCGCGGTCTTGGCGCAGGTGCAAGAGCACTCGACGTGAGAGGAAGACCCGCACTACGCCTTGCAGTCGCCGCGCCGCGACGAACCGGCGACGGGCGTGTGCGGCCCGTCGCCCACGCCGCCCGCGCCATAGTCGCTACACGCTGACTTGACGCCGATTCACAAAGGTGACGCAACTACCTGAAGCTCGAGGGCCGCCGCCATGGCCTCGGTCGATTGCCGGGCTTTCACAAAGGCGCTCCAAACCGGCAGCGCGTAACTCCAATACGCATGCTGCCACCGGCGAAAGAGGCGCCGCGCGTGCGTGCGCTGCGCCCGCGCCACGTAAAACTGCAGTCGCTGGCTTAATGCGTCTTCGAGCTCCCGGAACTGGATCTCTTTCCCCGTCGGGATAGTCTGCAATGTGCACTGTCCATCTCGCGTCTGATGGTCGACGGAGTACCTGGAGGATCTGAAAGGCAATGTCGCGGTCGCCATACGCGCGCATCGAGCGGACCATGGCTCGGTTGACGTGCTTGCCGTCGAGAAGGTCTTGGTAGTTTTGGCTCTTGGCGTTCTCCAAATCCCACGTCGAGCCTAGACTGGATGTCCATATCTTACTGAAGAAAGTCCACGCTCGCACCAAAGAAGGCGTGGCCCGTGCGGGTGTTGCGAAGGACATAGATGCCGGCGTGGATCTGGCTGCGTTGCCGCTTGGCGCTGCCGACAGGACGGGGTATCGCGTCCGGAAGCCGGCCACGGAAGCGCGGGGCCTTGGGAAACGAGACGTGGACGCTGTCGTTGGCCAGGCGCAAAGTACGCTCATTGGCCTGGTTGGTCTCGGTCTCTACACTCTGAATTCGAGCCGCCGACGTATCGCAGGGTACTACGTACTCTTGGCCGATGGCAGCTTGGCCTTGGCGCCTACGTGCGGGCGTGAGACGCTCAGCTCCATATCTAGTCTCTCGTTGTACGACGATGCGATGCGTGCAGCTGCAGCGCGTACTCGACTTCAGGGTGCGCACGCGCAAACTCGGTCATGCTTGCGTCCGGGCGCGGCCGCTTCATGCCACGACTGCCTGATGAAAAAACGGTCATCGTTATAGATTACGGATACACTCTGACGTGGCGCGCTACGAGCGCGGCAATCTCTCGCTGTGCGTAGAACTCGGCGACGTTGATAGCTCGTCGCGAAAAGAGCTCGGGGCGGCAGCGGCCAAGACGCAGCACAAGGTCCTTCTCGCCGGCCGCGATCGCACAGTACAAGACGTAGCTGGGCTGCCACAGCATGTCGTAGGCGACCGAACGGACGGCTTCGACCTTGGTCTTGGGGTCGCAGCAGACGATGGAGCAGTGAGCGTTGTGCGCAATGCGAAGCGGCGCGGCGGCGCCCTCGCTTGGCGCGAGCCAGCCAAAATCCGGACACCACAGATCGAGCACGCGTCGCTGCACGCGCCGCCAGGACGCGAACGCTGCTCGGACGCGCAAATCGACGCCGTTCTGGAAGGAGGTGACGAGTGTGTAGAGGTAAAAGTCGCGCAGGACGCTCGCAATCGCCACAGCATCGGTAGACGTCATGGGCAATAATTGAAGAATGAGCCGCCACGACGGCGTGTCCCAGCCGAGCGATGGATTGTCCAACTGCACGCCATAGGGCCAAGTCGCACGAGCCAATGAGCGTGGCTGCTCGTGAAAACTCCTTCCTGCCACGTCGCGGCGCCACGTACTAGCACGTCGGAGGCGGTGCAGTGACAACTGTCGGCGCTTCTCGCAGTGAACGGCGCTCTCTTTATAAGGTCATTGCTAAGGACGGCGCGCTGTGGTGTAAATGGTCGTGGTTCCGTCGACAATACTGTGCATCGCAGGTCGAACGTTCCAGAATATGTGCAAAGATCCACACACAACACCTGCTTCAAACTGTCTGTTCCATTCAAGCACGTTACCTATTGCTCTTTATTAGATATAAACTGTGGGAGGACCTGCTGAGAATGCATATCCAGAATGATGATGGCAGAGCTGATGTTGAAACGAACCACCCGATTGCTGGCCGCGCGCCAGTTGGCGACCGCGGCACGCACCAAGTACGTGCTTGGCATCGAGACGAGGTATGTCATCCTGACGCAACGATGGGTGAATGGACAACTTGTCTGCAGCTGCGACGACACGGCCGTCGCCATCATCGACTCGAACGGCACGATCCTCAGCGAAGTCGTCTCGTCGCAATGGGCGCTGCTGGAAACGTGGAAAGGCAGACTCGCGTACCTGTCGCCCTGCCGCTTGCTCATCGATCGCTGTAGGTATTGTGCCTGCGCTCGCCGCGCGGTCGCACGAAGAGAACCTTCCACTCGTGCTGCAGGCCGCCATCGAGCAAAGGTCCGAGCGAGCGTCGCTTCAACATGTTCATCTCATTGTAGCGGCCTTGATGGCTTTGGTGCTTTGGACGCAGTGGCAGTGACGTCCGGCCCAGGTCTCGCGCCGTGCCTCAACGTCGGACTCTCGGCAGCCAAGGACCTCGTCGCTCGGCACAACTTGGACTTTTTGGCCATCAACCACTTGGAGGTGCATCGCTGACGGAATGACGTCGCTCATGCACGCGTGTAGGCGCATGCGCTCGTGCCCCGGCTTCTGAACGTGCGCTTGTTCGAAAAGGAGGTCGTTGATTCCCTCTGATGCTTAGGACGACGTTCGCTTTCCGTTTCTTGTGCTCCTCGTGTCGGGCGGCCACTGCTCGCTGGTTCTCGCCAAGGTACACCCACCACTCTATCGCCGAGGCATATTGAATCGTGTATAGGACGTGGGCAGCTACGACGTGCTTGGAAGCACGGTCGACGACTCGGTCGGCGAGGCCTTTGACAAGGTCGCGCGCATGCTCGAGCTCCCGAGCGAGAATGCCAAGCTCCACGGCGGCGCTCTCGTCGAAGCCGCCGCGCGTCTCGGAAACGACCGCGTCTTTCGCCTCACGGAGCCCATGAAGAAGAAGAAGCGCAAGGTATGAACCGTCGCAGGTCGAGAGTACGCGATTGAGACCTGCTAGGACTGCGATTTTTCGTTTGCGGGCTTGAAGACAGCCATGATGCGGCTCATTGCCGAGGTAGCAACGTCGCTACTTGACGGCCAGCGTGACATCACACTGGGGTAGCATCAACCGCTGACACCAACGACCAAGCACGACCTCGCGGCCGCATTTCAAGTGGGAAACTATTGCAAACGTCACATTTGTTCAGGCGGCATGCACTGTAGCGCACAGCAGTCGCGCACCTTGTGACCCGAACGAAGCTTGCGTGCGAGATCACGACCGAGTCCCACCCATCGCTGCAGCACCTGGTATCCCTAGCGGCCAAGTGCCTAGTGGCGTTCACTGGCGTTTAGGTGGTTTGCGGGGGCGTGGCCGCCAACACGACGCTGCGACGCGAGATGGACACCCTCGCACGTGCCCACGGTACTCTCGGCTGCTGCCATAGTACTCGACTCAGAGTATACTTGCATAGGTCTTTGCGCGGTGTACCCGCCGCCGCGGTACGTCGCCCAATTTGAAAGCTAGAACACAACCGTCTTGGTGCCTAGCTACTGCACGGACAATGGTGTTATGATTGCGTGGGCCGGCATGGAGCGGTACCTCCGCGGCGTTCGCGATGACGCGGCCGGGACCAAGTACGCGCCGCGGTGGCCGTTGAACACCCTCCAGCACGTGCCGGTGCCGCCATAAATGCAGATGATTTCTTGGTAAATCGATAATTTGATACTATGAAACCAAGTCGAATGGCGCTAGACTTGCTGCAGGAGCTGTTGTAGCTTGGCTTGGAGCTCCTCGAGCGCCTGCAGCTCCGACTCGAGCGACGACGTCGTGGGCCCTTGCGGCTTTGGAGCCACTGGTGCTGGGGGACTATGGTTGGCGTGAAATGCGCGCTGGAACTCGTCAAAGTCGATAAAGCCGTCGCCGTTGGCGTCAAATTTGTGCAGCAGCAGCGTCTCGTCGAGGTCTGAGAAGCGGAACCCGAGCTGCTGCATCGCTAGGAAAAAGTCCCGCGCCGAGAGCGCGCCCCGGTGCACCCGGTCCGCGGCGTAAAAGCGAGCGTGGAGCTCCGCGGGTGAGAGGCTCTCGGTCGCCATGTGCCACTTCTTCACGAACGCTCGGCGGTTGAAGAAGCTCCAGAGCAGCTACAGAGCATCAGCGCATTGCTTGCATACGAGTCGGACCTCGCCATAGTCGATGCCGTTCGAGCCGTTCGTATCAAAGAAGGAGAAGAGCGCGTGCACTTGGTCGGCGCTCAGCTGCACGTGCAGACTCTGGAGCGCGGATGCAAACTCGGTCCAGTTGAGCGTGCCGCTACGATCCCGATCGTGCTGGCGGAAGAACGCAACGAGGTGGCGCCCCGCTTTGGCGGCGATCCGCTGCACTTTTCGCATCGCAGCGTCAAAGGCGCTCTTGGCGCGGACCTCGTCGGCACTCGTCACTGCGTGGCGGCGGCCATGAATGTCGTACACAAACGGCTCTGCCTCGTCGTCGTCGTCACGTGCCACTGCGTACACGTCGGTCGGCAGCGGGCCCGGGCCCAAGTCGGGACCTACATAGATGATACATTGATACTCTGATACATTCCACCGGCAATATCGCGCCTTTTTGCCCGTGGCGGCGCTGGCCGATCTGGAGCAGCCGCGTCGTGCGCTCGTGCTCGCGCATGTACTGAACGTACTCGCGCCGCGTTTGGTTCTCAACGTACGCGGTCATCTACGACGCTTGAGCGAAAAGGAAGGAGCGGTGGACTGCACCTCGTGGTGCTCGATGGCCTTGTGCGTCGCGGCCTTGACGAGCCGCTTGTCGCGCTTGTCCGTCTTGGCCGACGTCCGCAGCCGCGACGCCGACACCAAGAGCGACTGCTTGCGCGCCGTCGCGACGACCTCTTGCCGCCGGCGCAGCTCCTTGGCCTTCTCGACGTCGGCTTTGGACTTGCGCAGCTCGAGCGCCAGTCGCCACGCGTCGTCGGCCCAGCGCGACGATGCTACGGTGCTGCGCTGCGACCGCACGGCCGCGGGTTCGAAGGGCGCCACGTGTTCTCTACATGTATTAAGCCACGACGATCTATACGAGCAAGTGTACGCAAATGCCGGCGGTGCTTCGTCGTCGTCGCTGCTGTCTTCGGGCGCCGCACCGCTTGTGGGCGAGAAGGGTGGCAGCGGCTCGTCTTCGTCGACAAACGGACTCGCGATCGTGCGGGGCGTCAACGGCAGCGATTTTTTGCGCGTGACGGGCGCCTTGGAGAGCCCGACTTCGCAAAGCAAAACGAGCGTCGGCGGCGCGCTCTGCAGCAGGACCATGCGCGCGAGGAGCCAACGGATGAGGTCGTCGCGTGGCGGCGTCTTGTGCTGTGTGATCCAGCGCTGCATTGCGCGGTCGGCGGCGGACGATGTCGCTTCATGCGGATGCGTGCGGTAGCGTTGGACGGCGCCCGCCATCTCGGCCGTCGAGAGCGACCGCACGACGTCGCAGCTTGTGACCGAGAACTCCAGGCGGTACGATGGCGTCGCGACCTCTCGGACGACCACGTCATGGTCACGTGTCGCCACGAGTTCGTGCGTCGGCGTCAGCGTCGGCAACGACTGCCGGCCGCGCCACACCACATCGGTCGTCATCAATTCCTAAATATACACTTCCAACTCTTCTTCTCTGATCGTTGGTTGAGGCTCGCAACAACAACAATAGGACAACTTGTACAAATGATTAGTTGTCGTCGGCAAAGTCGCTGGCTTCGTCGTCGTCGTCGGACGAGTCGTCGGCGTGGTCGAGGTCGTACGAGATATCCACCGAGTCGCTAAAGTCACTGTCGCGCGAGAGGCGGAGGCGCGTTGTGCCGTTCGGGGTCATCGTGCCCACGAGCGAGTGAGCACCGACCTTGGCCTCCATCGCCATCGACGTCTACGCAAATGCTTGCCTTCTTCTCGATACATTGATAGACTGGCGTACCCGGCTGTCTTCGGTCGGTCGACTTGGCGCCGCCTTTCGTGTCACCGGCTTCCGAGCTTGTTTGGTCAGCTGGTTGATGTACGAGTCGACTTCGTTGCGCTTCCCAAACGTGATGGGAGAAAATAGCGTGTCGTCGTCGGCGTCGTCGTCGTCGCTACTGCCGACGCTTGACGCCGCCGCGTACGTGCGCTTGACCTTCTTGTTGGACTGCGGTGACGCGAGCGCATCGAGGTCCGTCGCCGGCACGTGCTTGCGCGGCGTGTACACGTCGTCGGCCGTCTTTTGCTCCAACTACGTCATTTTGAAAACTGACGACTGGTATGCTGGTCGTTGTACATCGTGGACAAACTGACGCACTTGGATCTTGCGCTTGATCGTGCCGGCGCGCGAGAGCTTTTCCTGGAGCCGCCCGGTCGCAGCGGGTGCTTTCGGCTTCTTGGCAGACCCCAGCGCTTCAAACTGCTTGCGCTGGCACTCGTCGCCCGTCTTGCCTTCGACGGCGCGAGCAATCTACCACGGGTCACGACACGACGCCAGCATAGACATGTACCTTGGCCCAGTACTCGGGCGTGCTCGCCGGAAGCATTTGGATGGCTTGCTTGAGCTGCGCGACTTGCACTGGCGTCCACGCGTCACTGTCGGTCTTCTGGTGCCTCTTGGCTGGCTTCTCGACCTTGACTTTGGGCGCTGGTCTGTATTCAGG